>NC_091953.1:7635888-7770888 GCF_031021105.1 Erythrolamprus reginae | reverse complement strand
CCCCTCTCTGTAGACTCTGGGCGGCTAACAACAATAATAAACACAACACGTACAATCCAATAATAAAAAACAACTAAAATCCCCTATTATAAAACCAAACATACACACAAACATACCATGCATAACTTGTAATGGCCTAGGGGGAAGGAATATCTTAACTCCCCCATGCCTGGCGGCATAAGTGAGTCTTGACTAGTTTACGAAAGACAGGGAGGGTGGGGGTAGTTCTAATCTCCGGGGGGAGTTGGTTCCAGAGGGCCGGGGCCGCCACAGAGAAGGCTCTTCCCCTGGGGCCCACCAAATGACATTGTTTAGTCGACAGGACCCGGAGAAGGCCAACTCTGTGGGACCTTATTGGTCGCTGGGATTCGTGTGGTAGCAGGCGGTTCCGGAGGTAATCTGGTCCCATGCCATGTAGGGCTTTAAAGGTCATGACCAACACTTTGAATTGTGACCGGAAACTGATCGGCAGCCAATGCAAGCCACGGAGTGTTGAAGAAACGTGGGCGAATCTTGGAAGCCCCACGACGGCTCTTGCGACTGCGTTCTGCACGATCTGAAGTTTCCGAACACTTTTCAGAGGTAGCCCCATGTAGAGAGCGTTGCAGTAATTGAACCTCGAGGGGATGGGCGCATGAGTGACAGATATTTCTGTCAAGATGACCATCCTCAGCCATGGAAGCTATGACGGGAAGTCTATTTTTCATTCCATTTCTTCTGTCCATCTCCCCCTCCCTCTCCTCCGGGGACTAGCTATGGAAATGATTAGTTGTAGGTGCTCTAAGCCGCGAGTCGGAGTCAGTTTAATCCTGTGTTTACAAGATGTGCTCGAGGGCAGTTTTAGCCCCTGGGGATTCATTAACGAAAGAAAAGTTGACCTTTTGTTTAGTTTTCCTTCCACATTTTAAAGTGAGTTTGCGGAGCAAGCTCATTTTATGGGAGTAATGTTTCCTTTCTCTGAGACGAGGGACCGACAA
Source organism: Erythrolamprus reginae (assembly GCF_031021105.1). Taxonomy (NCBI): domain Eukaryota; kingdom Metazoa; phylum Chordata; class Lepidosauria; order Squamata; family Dipsadidae; genus Erythrolamprus; species Erythrolamprus reginae. The sequence goes on along the minus strand of NC_091953.1, from coordinate 7,769,911 downwards.
TGTACAGTACATTGATACTATCCCCACTTATTCAGGTGAACTTCATAATGGGCCCAAGAACCGAGGTTCGGATCTCCGCGTTAAAGACTGAATTTCTAAACATGTTTTACTTTATTTAGTATCTATCTTCAGTGCTACCTTGTTCCCCCGAAAATAAGACACCCCCGAAAGTAAGACATGGGAGAGGTTTTGCAGAATTGCCTAATATAAGGCATCCCCTGAAAGTAAGATGTAGGAGACGTATACCGTAGTTTTAAATATGGTGGGGGGCAGTGTTCTCTCTAGTATCCTATTCCAAATAACCATAGGCATAGGAATCTATATAATCTGTTAGAATAATTTTACTGTGTATATTTTATAATTTAATAATTTTAAGCTAAACTAGTAATTGGTGGCATTGATATATATTGCTTCTATTTATTAAACCTTTGATTGATAGACATAAGAGTTCCAATTTACCATATTTAAAGCTTATTATAAATTAATTGTTTAGTGGAAGATGTAATTGTTCTTCATTGAAAAAAAAAATAAGACATCCCCTGAAAATAAGACGTAGCATAACTTTGGGAGTAAAAATTAATATAAGACGCTGTCTTATTTTCGGGGAAACAGGGTAGAAGGGACTAAGGTTTTCCCTTAGACAAGTAGAATATGGGATATGGAATATGAAATATGGAATATGGAATATAGAATATCAAATATGAAATATGGAATATACACTGCTCAAAAAAATAAAGGGAACACTTAAACAACACAATATAACTTCAGGTAAATCAATCTTCTGTGAAATCAAATTGTCCACTTAGGAAGCAACATTGATTGACAATCAATTTCACACGCTGTTGTGCACATTCAACTTTCTACAGAACAAAGCATTCAATGAGAATATTTCATTCATTCAGATCTAGGATGTGTTATTTGAGTGTTCCCTTTATTTTTTTGAGCAGTACAGAATATAGAATATATGGACTGGACTAAAATGAATTGGACTGGACTGGATTAGACGACTAGACTAGGAATAGGAATAGGAATAGGAATAGAATAGAGCAGAGCAGAGCGGAGCGGAGCAGAGCAGAGTAGAGTAGAGTAGAGTAGAGTAGAGTAGAATAGAATAGAATAGAATTCTTTATTGGCCAAGTGTGATTGGACACACAAGGAATTTGTTCCCAGTGCCTAAGATCTCAATGTATATACAACAATTTGTTATGAGCAACAAATAGTCAGAAGAAGATAAGGAGATAGGTAATAGGGAAGATGAGAATAATGGTGATAATACTTATTTTTAGATATTTGAAAGTGTTGTTGGAATTAGTTGTTTATCAGAATGGTGGCATGGGGTGCTGGGGAAATTGTCCTTCTGTCTAGTTGTTCTGATGTGCAGCGACATCCATCCATCCATCCATCCATTCAGAATATCTCTCTCTCTCTCTCTCTCATCTCTCTCTCTATATATATATATCCATCCATCCATCCATCCCTATCTGTCTATCTGTCTGTCTACCTACCTACCTACCTACCTACCTACCTATCTATCTATCTATCTATCTACCTACCTACCTATCTAATCTTCCTCTATCTATCATTTATTTAGTTTTTCTGATAACTAAATGCAATTTAGTTAATTAATCTTATTCTTGACTTTTCCGTAGGAACTTGATAAGATTAATTCGGTAGGATACTTACACTTTCACTGAAAATAACAGATACCATTTACTCCTGGCTCAATATACTGCCTCTAATTACATTATAGTTTTATTGATGAAAAAGACGCGTTTGGTCTTTCTTGCTTCTTGGTGCATCTACAATATTAAACATTTAATTTACACCAGGAAGGTTTTTTTTTCCCAAAAGGCATTCCAAGAATTCTGGATTTTGATTCTATAAAGTTGTTGAATATAAAATGAAATAGGAATCATGCCTGGAATTTAATCCCTTTCCCTGTGAACCAGTCTTTTAAAACCTTTTCTATTAGTCTTCTCTTGAATGAATTTTTGAAAAAAAAAATTTTTTTTGGTGAAGTAGAAAATGAAATGCTACTTTGTGTTTGACATACGCAGAATTTTATGCATGCAAACCTCAGTCTGTAAAAGTAACTTTTAAAATAATGTTGAATTAGCGTTCAATAAAGAAAATATTGTTTCCAGCTTGATTATGAGAAGTAACCAATCCACTTGGCGTTATTTAGTGTTTTGTATTAAAATGATTAAAAATGTTTTGCCATGCAGAGCAAAAGCAATTGAAAAGTTGATGGGCTGTGACAAGTGCTTAATCTTACTCTTAATTGCCTTTTTTAGTTTTGCATATATGTCTCTGATTATACACTAATATTTATTATAAAAGTGGTCTGTATTCATATGCCCACTGGTAAAATAGGCTTTGTTGATAAAGCACAGGAAATAAATGTTTTTAGCAAGGAAAAACAATGCAAGCAATATTTCCTGTGCCTATTTTGCAAACAGTTGTCCAAAGTGGGTTCTTTCTCTCTCGCTCCCCCCTCGCTGTCTGTCTCTGTCTCTCTGTCTCTGATGGTTTCCCTCTCTGTGTCTCTCCCTCCCTTCTGCTCCCTCTCTCCCCCTCCCTCTGTCTGTCTCTCCCTCTCTCTCTGTCTTTCTGTCTCTTATCTCCATCCCTCTCATCCCTCCCTCTCCTCTCTCCCGCTCTCTCTCTCTTCCTCTCTCTGTGTCTTTTTCTCCCTCTCCTCTCTCTCCCTCTCCCCTCTCTCCCTCTCCCTCCCTCCCTCAGTCTGTCTCTCCCTTTGTCTCCCCTCTCCCTCTCCATCACCCCTCTCTCCCTCTTCCTCTCTGTCTCTTCCTTTCTCCCCTCTCTCTTTCTCTCTCCTCTCCTCTGCTCTCTCCCTTCCTCTTTCTCTGACTGATTCTCTCCTTCTCTGTGTCTCTCCCTCCCTCTCTTTCTCTCCCCCTACTTCCCCCATCTCCCCTCCCTCCCTCTCTCTCTACCCACTCTCACTCCCTCTGTCTCCTCCTCCTCTCTCACCCTCCCTCTCTTCCTCCCTTTCTCTGTATCTACCCCCTCTCTCCCTCTCCCTCTCTCACCCTCCCTCCCCTCCCTCCCTCTCTCCCCCTTCTCACCCCCTCTGTGTCCTCCTCTCCCTCTGTCTCCTCTCTTTCCCCCCCTCACCCCTCTCTCCCTCTGTCTCTTCCTCTTTCCCCCTCTCTCTTTCTCTCTCCCCTTCCTTCTCCCTCCCCCTTTCTGTCACTTCTTCTCTCCCCCTCCTCTCTTTCTCTCTCCCCTCCCACTCTCCCTTCCTCTTCCTCTGATTCTCTCCTTCTCTGTGTATCTCCCTCCCTCCTGCTCCCTCTCTCTCTTTCTCTCCCCCTCCCTCCCCCTCTCTTTCCCTCTATCTGCCCCTCCCTCTCTTCCTCCCTTTCTCTGCATCTCCCCCCTCCCTTCCTCTCTCTCTACCCCCTCTAATCCCCTCTATATCCCCCTCTCTCTCTTCCTCCATTTCTCTATATCTCTCCCTCTCTCCCCCTCCCTCCCTCCCTCTCTCCCTACCCCCTCCCCCCCCCGTCTCACCCCCCCTCTCTGTGCCTGAATGTCTGTAGGGAGAGGAGATGCAGCCAGGGAGCCTTCAGGTTACATAAGCTCTGAGTTACGTCATTGAGACCTTACTAAAAAGCTATCCCTTTATTTTTCTTTGCACATGCCGTGCTGTGCTATGTAGTCGCCTGCAAGTGAGACGGGTGGCATATAAATTTAATAAATAAGCAATGAAGTGAATACTTACGGCCATTCATTTGCTGACCAGGACTTAGAGCAAAATGACTTAGGACCATTTTTCACACGACCCGCCTCCCCGTGGTCACACGATCAAAATTCGGGAGCTTGGAAACTGGCAGGTATTTATGCCTGTTCCCATGTTCCAGGTCAGGTGATTACAGAGTTTCTGACCAGAAAAAGGGGAAGCCAGATTCGCTTAACAAAACATCTGTCTAAGTTAACAAGATTCGCTTAATGACCGTGTTTGTTTATTTATTTACTTATCTGTCTGTCTGTCTGTCTGTCTGTCTGTCTGTCTGTCTGTCTGTCTGTCTGTCTGTCTGTCTGTCTGTCTGTCTGTCTATCTATCTATCTATCTATCTATCTATCTATCTATCTATCTATCTATCTATCTATCTATCTAGTCCAATACACAATACATGTTGAAGAGAATAGACATGTAGTATTATATATAAAGAAAAGGATAGAAGAAAAGAAATAAAAATAGAGAAGATAAATGAAAGGAAGAAAAGATATATGATAAGTGAGAGAAAGGAAAGACAATTGGACAAGGGATGAAAGGCACACTGGTGCACTTATGCTCGCCCCTTACTGACCTCTGAGGAACCTGGAGAGGTCAATCGTGGATAGTCTAAGGGAGAAATGTTGGGGGTTCGGGGTTGACACTACTGAGTCCGGTAATGAGTTCCACGCTTCGACAACTCAATTGCTAAAGTCATATTTTTTACAGTCAAGTTTGGAGCGATTAATATTGAGTTTGAATCTGGTTGCGTGCTCTTGTGTTGTTGCGGTTGAAGCTGAAGTAGTCATTGACAGGCAGGACGTTGCAGCATATGATCTTGTGGGCAATACTTAAATTGTACTTTAGACGTCGTAGTTCTAAGCTTTCTAGATCCAGGATTGTTAGTCTATTTTCATAGGGTATTCTGTTTCGAGTGGAGGAGTGAAGGGCTCTTCTGGTGAAGTATCTTTGGACGTTTTCGAGGGTGTTGATGTCCACAATGTGGTATGGGTTCCAGACAGATGAGCTGTATTCAAGGATGGGTCTAGCAAACGTTTTGTAGGCTCTGGAGAGTAGTGTGAGATTGCCGGAGCAGAAGCCATGTACTACCTAGTTGAACATCTGCAATGATTCACTGAACCAAGGTGGCAAGAAAGGTCGTAAAATGGGGCCAATACACACAGGACCATTGTCTTGCTTTAGCAACAGAGATTTCGAGCTCAATTGTGGCCCCAAGCCCAGGACTCTCTGTTCAAGTCAAGGCCCCCCATGCCCTGTCCTGGGTGCTGAATCAAAAGTCTACTTCTAACTTAAATTGCAAACAGAGAAAGCTCAACTTTTGGAAAAGTGGTTGCAAAAGGTGATGAATATTTGATGAAATGGCTACGTTTAGAAACTGTGTTTATTCGTGTTTTTTTACCCCATCCTTGTTCACATAATGCTTTGAATTGTGCTCCCTTCTCCACAGACCTGTTACTAGAATGGTTGTGTATTTCTCTCTCTCTCTCTCTCTCTCTCTCTCTCTCTTTCCCTCTCCTTCTCTCCTTCTCTTCCTCTCTGTCTCCCTCCCTCCTTCTCCTTCTCTCTCTCCCTCCCTCCTTCTCCTTCTCTCTCTCTCTCCCTCTCCTTCTCTCTCTCTCCTTCTCTTCCTCTCTGTCTCCCTCCTTCTCCTTCTCTCTCTCTCTGTCTCTTTCCTTCCTTATTCTCTATCTCTTTCCTCTCTCTCTCTCCTCTTCCCTCTCCCTCCCCCCCCTCTCTCTCTCTCTCACTGTTCCAATAATAATAATAATAACAAAGTCAAAATCCAAATCTATGTATTTACTGTTCTTGTAAAATCCAGCCTCCTTTGTTACCATACGTTCGGTTAATACACAATCTGTAGCACAGACCAGCTCAAAAAGGTTTTATTCATGACCCTCTTTGTAGTTTTCAAATATGTTATTTGCGTAGTGCATCTCTGGAAAGATTATTCTGTTTGCTTACAAGCCAAGCTGCAGTGTTCTCTGTGTGTGTGTGTGTGTGTGTGTGTGTGTGTTTGTGTTTTCCTCCTTCTGTATAAAATAAAGCAGTGGAAATAATGTGCCGGTGTCTGGAGGCTGTTAGGGTCTGGATGGGTGTTAACAGGCTCAGACTCAGAAAAAATTGTGATGCCCAGAAAGTAATGCACCACAATTTTTTTCTTCAACAATTATTTATTGAATACAATGAAACTTACACACAAGAAAGAATGATGTTTCTTCTATGCTCCCTATTTTTCCATGTAATCTCCGTCCTGTTCTATGACCTTCCTCCAGTGAGACACAAGGGCGTGTATGCCCTGTCTTTTTTTCCCCCTTCCCGTTCTTTTTTTTAAAAAAATAAAATATTTTTATTGATTTTTTAAAGATATAAGCACACACACAACATAAAACAGGTGCTTTGCCCTGTCGGTACCACTCCTTGTTCTGGTCACAAAGCCATTTCTGCACTGAACCGTCTTCTAATGGCCTCACCTTCTGTACCCAGCGACTAACCGTACTTCTGTCGACTGTAGATTCTCCTTAAACTGTACACAAACATTTGTGAATGTTCCCAACAGTTTCTTTCTCCGCAGTGAGAAATTCAATGATGACACGCTGCTTGTAACGTACATCACTTACAGACGCCATTTCGAAACACTGCTGCAGCTACACTATCTGTCTGAAGAAACACAAAATTTACACACGCACTCCTGACAATTCAAATAATGTGCAGTAGTACCTCTTCCTAAGAACGCCTCTACTTATGAACTTTTCTAGATAAGAACCGGGTGTTCAAGATTTTTTTGCCTATTCTCAAAAACCATTTTTCACTTACAAACCTGAGCCTCCGAAACTGTAATCGGAAAAGGCAGGGAGAAGCCTCCGTGGGGCCTCTCTAGGAATCTCCTGGGAGGAAACAAGGCTGGAAAAGGCAAGGAGAAGCCTCTGTGGGGCCTCTCTAGGAATCTCATGGGAGGAATCAGGGCCGGAAAGGGCGGGGAGAAGCCTCCGTGGGGCCTCTCTAGGAATCTCCTGACAGGAAACAGGGCTGGAAAAGGTGGGGAGAAGCCTCCGTGGGACCTCTCTAGGAATCTCCTGGGAGGAAACAATGCCTCCACCCTCCCTGTGGTTTCCCCAATCACACACATTATTTGCTTTTGCATTGATTCCTATGGGAAAAATGGCTTCTTCTTACAAACTTTTCTACTTAAGAACCTGGTCACGGAACGAATTAAGTTCGTACCACTGTATATCTAAAATTTCACATTCATATCATTACTGTAGGCCGAGGAAAAAAATGTGGTGCATTACTTTCTGGGCGACTCTCGTATATAGATGTCACACCTGTGACAAGTAAAAACAGCAGCAATGAAGATGTATGGCAAATTCTTTCGATTCCCATACATGAACGAAGTCCAGCTGTTGTTCCCTTAGCAATAAATCTAGAAAATGGACAACACGTTTATTTCACAGCTGCATCTTTCTTCGCATGCTGTTGGTAAATGTGCTCGGTCCAACAATTGAGAATTGTCAAAGTCATTTCACATGATACTTTCCTTAGTGCATACGTGTGTATCCAATAAATCTTCGAGGAATCTACCTGCGCCGGAGGGTTTTTTTGCTTGCAATCGATCTATTACTTGGAACCCTGACATCTTGTTTAGCAACTGAAATTCTGGGCTCCATTGCGGTCATAAGCTGAGGATTTTATCTATCCATCTATCTATGTATCTATGTATCTATCTATCCATCCCTCTGTGTCTGTCTGTCTGTCTATCTATCTATCTATCTATCTATCTATCTATCTATCTATCTATCTATTATTCTATTTTTATGCCACCCTTCTCCTTAGACTCAGGGCCACTTACAACATGTTAGCAACCATGTCAACCACAACAACACAAGAGCACACAACAGATTTAAACTTAATATTAACCGCTCCAAACTTGACTGTAAAAAATATGACTTCAGTAACCGAGTTGTCGAAGCGTGGAACTCATTACCGGACTCCATAGTGTCATCACCAAACCCCCAACACTTTACCCTTAGATTATCCACGGTTGACCTATCCAGATTCCTAAGAGGTCAGTAAGGGGCGAGTACAAGTGCACTAGAGTGCCTTCCGTCCCCTGTCCTATTGCTCTCCTATATCTCCTATTCCTTTCTTCTATTCCTATATCTCTTCTTCTATTCTTTCATTGATATGTTCTATTCCTATATCTTCTTTTCTATTATTTCTTAGATATATTTTACTATGAGTATCTCCTCTATAACCTTCATCATGTATTTTACTATGTGTATATAGATATATACCCACTAAAACCCTCACTGTGTATTGGACAAAATAAATAAAATAAAATAAAATAAAATAAAATAAAATAAAATAAAATAAAATAAAAATAATAAAATAATAAAATAATAAAATAATAAAATAAAATAAAATAAAATAAAATAAAATAAAATAAAATAAAATAAAATAAAATAAAATAAAATAAAATAAAATAAAATAAAATAAATAAAATAAATAGCACTTTTTAACAAAGCCAGCATATTGCCCCCATAATCCAGGTCCTCGTTTTACCCACCTTGGAAGGATGGAAGCCTGAGTCAACCTTGAGTTGGTGATGAGATTTGAACCGCTGACCTACAGATCCATTTCCTCCCAGGAGATTCCTAGAGAGGCCCCACGGAGGCTTCTCCCTGCCTTTTCCAGTTACAGTTTCGGAGTTTGTAAGTGGAAAACGGTTCTTGAGAAGAGGCAAAAAAATCTTGAACACCTGGTTCTTATCTAGAAAAGTTTGTAAGTAGAGGTGTTCTTAGGTAGAGGTACCACTGTATATATTGTTTTTTAAAACCCCTGCTTCAAGGAATAGACTTACTAGCATTTCGCTGGTTTGTGTGGGTAACATCCCTCCTTTGTAAATGTGACGGAAACCTCTCTAGGAGTTACCATGGAGATGCAATTTCTCAGAGTACAATCACATACATTATGGCAGTTTTCTATGAATGACCCAAAACTGGAGATAAAGAGCCGCAGGCTTTAAGAAAGAGGCATTGATATGCTGGAAACTTCACATTTTCATGGAATCACCTGAACATTGGTTTATTTGGCTCTTCGGATTTTCTTCACCTGATTTCCCTTTGATTGGTTGAGTGAGAAGCAAGTCAATCCTGGGGAATTATTCACAGGCGGCCAAGAGGTCTCGAAAGTGTCGCTTATTCTCTCACAATATCAATAGTTGAGTTGCTAAATGACTTGGAAGTTGAAAATCGGTGAAGGAGCATCATCATAGTAAGAATGGAGAGGAAGATAATCCATCAGAATAAACACAGAATACCAGAGTTGAAAGGGGCCTTGAGGTTTTCTAATCTGAGCTGCTACTCAATCAGAAAATCACCCTATAGTATTTCAGGCTGAATGTTTCCATAAATGCAGCATCTCTTTGAGTAGGGGACTAGACTAGAAGTCTCAAAATGTCACTATAGAGCACCAGTTTCTCCCCCCAGATGCCATCACTCTGCTGAGCAAATATTTATTTATCTTATTTATTTATTTATTAGATTTGTATGCCGCCCCCCTCCGTAGACTCGGGGCAGCTCACAGCATACAGTGAAGCAATTCATAACAAATCTAATCAATTTTTAAAAAACTTTAAAAAACCCCATTATTAAAACAGACATACACACAAACATACCATACATAAATTGTATAGGCCCGGGGGGGTGGGGATGCCTCAATTCCCCCATGCCTGACGGCAGAGGTGGGTTTTAAGGAGTTTACAAAAGGCAAGGAGGGTGGGGGCAGTTCTAATCTCCGGAGGGAGCTGGTTCCAGAGAGTCGGGGCCACCACAGAGAAGGCTCTTCCCCTGGGACCTGCCAGACGACATTGTTTAGTCGACGGGACCCGGAGAAGGCCAACTCTGTGGGACCTAATCGGTCGCTGGGATTCGTGCGGCCAAAGGCGGTCCCAGAGATATTCTGATCCAATGCCATGAAGGGCTTTATAGGTCAAAATCAACACTTTGAATTGTGACCGGAAATTGATCGTAATTCCCTCAACACTGTCAAACTATTTACTAAGTCTGCACTACTATTACTAGTAGTTTTTTCCCATCATTCCTATCACCCAATTCCTCCCAGTTATGATTGTATGACTGTAACTTATTGATTGTATCTTTAAGATTTTTATTAATAGTGATTGTTTCCTCATTGCTTATTTGACCCATATTGCAATCATTAAGTGCTGTACCTCATAATTCTTGACAAATGAATATTTTGTTTTATGCACACTGAGAGCATCTGCACCAAAGACAAATTCCTTGTGTGTCCAATCACACTAGGCCAATAAAGAATTCTATTCTATTCCATTCCATTCCATTCCATTCTGTATTCAAACCAAAAGTTATATAACATATTTAACCAGAAAAGATGGGATGATTGTCACTTGTCTTATTTTAGGGGTTATGCGCCGTTGTTTGTTCTTTAAATTTTTTTTTGCCACATTCAATATGTCCGTCTACAATATTAAATGTATATTGTCTCAAGATGCGCGGATGACAGGCGATAGATGTCAGGGCTGACAAATATGCTTACATTATCAGAAGCAATTCATAAACAGGGAAGCGAAACGAGGGAGGGAGAGAGAAAATGTTGTGGATACAACCCATGAAGATCCAACTGTCAGATTTGCTCATCTCAATTTAGAGCCTTGCCAACTCATTACGACCAGGTGGAAAAACATGTGTTACAGAGAGAAAAATCTCTCTCCAGGGAGAATCAAGGGATTGTTGACACAAAGGATACACAGATATTAGCTGCGCAACTTGGAAGCAGATTTAAGGGGGTTGGAGAGTCCAAAACACCAAATGATGAAGCTGGGCCTAGACAAGAGAGTTTTCGAGGGTTTGTTTGGGTTTTGTTTGTTTGCTTGTTTGCTTATTCGTTTATTCGTTCATTCATTCATTCATTCATTCATTTAACCACATTTATATCCCGCCCTTCTCATGGACTCAGGGCGGCGAACAACTGTAAATGAATACAAAGTTAAAAACCCAACCATAAAAAGCATTCAACCATCGCTCATTCATCAATAGGCCGGAACTAGTTGTTAAGGTCAATGAGCCTTGAACTCCGACCTCCAATAGGGCTGTGGTATGTTGGAAGTGGCCCAGGGAGTAGAAAACAATCCATTCCCTCCCCACCCCCACCGGTGCACTTTGATCTCTCCTTCTCCTTTCTACCTAGTTTGATTTTAATTGGATTTTTAAATGTGTGATTTTAATATTTATACCACATTTTGTTCAGTGTCTCAGCCATTTGGAATCACATTTGGTGAGATGGGTGGCAGACCAGCTTGATAGATATAAATTGGTAAACAGAGGGAAGAGAGAGAGAGAGATGGAGGGAGGGATGATAGGTAGGTAGGTAGGTAGGTAGGTAGATGATAGATAGATAGATAGATAGATAGATAGATAGATAGACAGACAGATAGAAAGGTAGGTAGGTAGATAGATAGACATAGGTAGGTAGGTAGCAGATAGGTAGATAGATAGATGGTAGGTAGGTAAATAGATAACAACAAGAAGAAGAACAACAACAACAGATTTGGAAGGGACCTTGGAGATTTTCTAGTCCAACCCCTTGCTTAGGCAGGAAATCCTATAGGTAGGTAGTAGGTAGGTAGGTAGATAGGCAGGCAGATAGATAGATAGGTAGGTAGGTAGCAAGTAAGTAAGTAGGTAGGTAGACAACAACAACAACAGATTTGGAAGGGACCTTGGAGATTTTCTAGTCCAACCCTTTGCTTAGGCAGGAAATCCTATAGGTAGGTAGGCAGATAGATAGGTAGGTAGGTAGTAGGTAGGTAGGTAGATAGGTAGATAGATAGCAGGTAGGTAGGTAGATAGATAGGTAGGTAGGTAGATAGATGGTAGGTAGGTAGATAGATAACAAGAACAACAAGAAGAAGAAGAACAACAACAACAGAGTTGGAAGGGACCTTGGAGGTCTTCTAGTCCAACCCCCTGCTTAGGCAGGAAACCCTATACTATTTCAGACAGATGGTTATCCAACATCTTCTTTAAAACTTCCAGTGTTGGAGCATTCACAGCTTCTGGGGTCAAGCTGTTTGTAGATGCGAGATAGATAGATAGATAGATAGATAGATAGATAGATAGATAGATAGATAGATAGATAGATAGATAGATAGATAGATAGATAGATAGATGATAGATAGATAAATAGATAGGTTGGGTTGGGTGGGTGGATGGATGGATGGATGGATGGGCGGGGGGCAGGCAGGCAGGCAGACAGACTGGACTGGGTGCTGAATATCAGAAACAAGTTTCCAAGTGGCTGAGAAGGTCTTAATATCTACATCTCAATTTGCACTTTTCTCAAATAAATATTTATTGGGTAGCACTTCAAATTGAAATATCTATTCGCGTCACATTTCTTAGGGCATTAGAACAGAAGCCTACTTGTTTATCAGAAAAAGCGAAGATAACTCAAAGAGACTTTCAAATATAGAAATATTTCTTACTTCCAGTTAGGTTTACATTCCGGCCTGAATGCTGAAATGAGATTAGGTTGGAATCACTCAACTTTAACTGGAAGATATCTAGCAAGTAGATATTCCAGAATACCTCCTGAACCGCCTTCTACCGCACGAATCCCAGCGACCAATAAGGTCTCACAGAGTTGGCCTTCTCCGGGTCCCGTCGACCAAACAATGTCGTTTGGCGGGCCCCAGGGGAAGAGCCTTCTCTGTGGTGGCCCCGGCCCTCTGGAGTAAACTCCCCCTGGCAATTAGAACGGCCCCCACCCTCCTTGTCTTTCACAAGTTACTAAAGACCCACCTATATCGCCAGGCATGGGGGAATTAAGACATCTCCCCCAGGCTTTCTTATATTTTATGTTTGGTATGTATGTGCTGTATGGTTTTTAAATTGTTGGGGTTTTTTAATATAATTTTATTATTAGATTTGTTCCATTGTTATACTGTTTTTTATTACTGTTGTGAGCCGCCCCGAGTCTTCGGAGAGGGGCGGCATACAAATCTAAAAAATTGAATTGAATTGAATTGAATATTTGGCCGAACACATAGGAATTCACCTTCCACTCAATTGAAGTTGAGATTTAGAGTGGCTCAGCCCAGCCACCCTTAGTTTTGTTCAGCAAACCCACAATTCCATCGATTTATTTCTGCTCATTCATAGACGCTCTGCCAAATGAAATGGTGCCAAGATTTTATGTTACTTAATAAAAATATTGTGACTTGAAAATTTATCCTCTTATTTTATGAGCTCTGACGCTGGCTCCTTCACTTAAGTATACTTTTAATGCACAAGATTGATATTTTCTCTGTAACAGCATGGGAAAAAAAATCAGGATCGTAGTTTAGAATTTCCTAACAAAAACTCTTATTGTTTTTGAAAGATTCAGGCTGGGCACACTCCTCATAGAAATTGTCAGTGGCCCTCGTGAGCTCTGTTTCTGGCTTTGATGGACTCCTGCAACCCTCTGCCAGTAAAAAATTATTTATTTATTTATTTATTTATTTATTTATTTATTTATTTATTTATTTATTTATTTATTTATTTACTCACTCACTCACTCACTCACTCACTCACTCACTCACTCACTCACTCATTCATTTATTCATTCATTTATTCATTTGTCCAATACACCAATACATAGGAAGAAAAATAGACATGTAGTAATATATATAAGGGTAAAGTGAACTTAGAGGAGAGGATATATGAAAGAAAGAAAATATATATGATAAGTGAGAGAAAGGAAAGACTATTGGACAGGGGACAAAAGGCACACCAGTGCACTTATGTACGCCCCTTACTGGCCTCTTAGGAACCTGGAGAGGTCAATCGTGGAGAGTCTAAGGGAGAAATGTTGGGGGTTAGAGGTTGACACTATTGAGTCTGGTAATGAGTTCCACGCTTTGATAACTTGATTGTTGAAATCATATTTTTTACAGTCAAGTTTGGAGCAGTTCGTATTAAGTTTGAATCTGTTGCGTGCTCTTGTGTTATTGCGGTTGAAGCTGAAGTAGTCATTGACCGGTAGGACGTTGCAGCATATGATCTTGTGGGCAATACTCAAATTGTGTTTTAGGTGCTGTAGTTCTAGGCTTTCTAGGCCCGGGATTATTAGTCTATTTTCGTAGGATATTCTGCTTCGAGTGGAGGAGTGAAGGGCTCTTCTGGTGAAATATCTTTGGACATTTTAAAGGGTGTGGATGTCTGAGATGTGGAGCCCTGTGGGCTGGGCCTTTACTATTTTCAGGGTGGGCGAAATATAAGCGCCCCATGGGCCAAATCCAGGCCCTGGGCCTTCAGTTTGACACCCTTGATCTAAGTTATTGGCACCAAGAACAGGAGGGTCAATCTGTTCTCCAAAACACCTGATGACTGGACAAGAAGCAGGATAAAAAATGACCAAGTAGAGAAGCAATCTAGAATTAAGGTAAAATTGTCATAACAGAAACAATTAATCAATGGAATGACTTGCCTCCAGAAGTTGTGGGTTCTCCAACACTGGAGGTTTTTAAGAAGAGGTTGGATATTATTATTATTATTATTATTATTATTATTATTATTATTATTTATTGGATTTGTATGCCGACCCCTCTCCGCAGACTCGGGGCGGCTAACAACAGTAACAAAACAGTAAAATCCAATATTAAACACAGTTAAAACCCATTATATAAAAACCAATCATACAGACATACCATGCATAAAGTTTTAAAGGCCTAGGGGGAAAGTGTATCTCAGTTCCCCCATGCCTGGCGGCAGAGGTGGGTTTCAAGGAGCTTACGAAAGGCAAGGAGGGTGGGGGCAATTCTAATCTCTGGGGGAAGTTGGTTCCAGAGGGCCGGGGCCGCCACAGAGAAGGCTCTTCCCCTGGGTCCCGCCAAGCAACATTGTTTGGTTGACGGGACCCGGAAAAGACCCACTCTGTGGGACCTAACTGGTCGCTGGTCAGAAATGGTGTATGGTTTCCTGCCTGAACAGAGGGTTGGACTAGAAGCCGTCCAAATATTCCAGGTAATATCCAAACTACAGTAAATCAGAGTCAAAGTACTTCTCAAAGTTCCAATTTATTTCCAGAGAGGCCCACAGAGGCTTCTCCCCACCTTTTCCAGTCCTGTTTCCTCCCAGGAGATTCCCAGATAGGCCCCATGGAGGCTTCTCCCTGCCTTTTCCGGTCCTGTTTCCTCCCAGGAGATTCCTAGGGATGTCCCATGGAGGCTTTTCCCCACCCTTTCTGGCCCTGTTTCTTCCCAGGAGATTCCTAGAGAGGTCCCATGGAGGCTTCTCCCCACCCTTTCTGGCCCTGTTTCTTCCCAGGAGATTCCTAGAGAGGCCCCATGGAGGCTTCTCCCCATCTTTTCCAGTCCTGATTCCTCCCACAAGATTCCTAGAGAGGTCCCATGGAGGCTTCTCCCCACCCTTTCTGGCCCTGTTTCTTCCCAGGAGATTCCTAGGGAGGCCCCCTGGAGGCTTCTCCCCGCCTTTTCCGGTCCTGTTTCCTCCCAGGAAATTCCTAGAGAGGTCCCATGGAGACTTCTCCCCACCCTTTCTGGCCATGTTTCTTCCCAGGAGATTCCTAGAGAAGCCCCCTGGAGGCTTCTCCCTGCGTGCTCCGGCCCTGTTTCCTCCCAGGAGATTCCTAGAGAGGCCCCCCGGAGGCTTCTCCCTGCCTGTTCCGTCCCTGTTTCCTCCCAGAAGATTCCTAGAGAGGCCCTTGAGAAGAATGGTTCTTGAGAAGAGGCAAAAAAGTCCTAATATTTTGCTGTCTGTAAGAGCTGATCAGTAGGTTAGCAGAACGGCGCATCTTAATATGGTAAATTTTAACCAATGAACCACAATGAATAGAGACACTTTATTGCCCAAAGTACTTCTGAACTCTCATAAAGAGCCTTTTCAATCTGCCCAACTGCAGAAAACATTGAAATATTAAATTAATGAGCATTGTCAAGTGCAGTGATAAAATAACCAGGTCCTGTTTTACAAATGATATTTGCGTCTCAGGTGAATCAAAAACAAATTCACAAGGAGATGTAATACAATTTTCCCAACAAATACAATTTGTTGAAAGTGTGCATGTTATTATCCCTGCTGTTGCTATCAGTTGGAGATAGGGGGGTGGAAAGATAACAATTTTGATTGCAATTGTTTCCCTCCCCCCCCCCCCCCGATTTGGTTTGACTTTATTCATATATTTTTTTTATTGTTGGTGAGCTGTGGAATAAACGGAAAGTTAGGGGTTTACATTTTTATAAAAGAATCAATAGAATAGAATAGAATTTTTATTGGCCAAGTGTGATTGGACACACAAGGAATTTGTCTTGGTGCAGATGCTCTCAACGTACATAAAATAAAATATACATTTGTCAAGAATCATGTGGTACGACACTTAATGATTGTCATAGGGGTCAAATAAGCCATGAAGAAGCAATATTAATAAAAATCTTAGGGTATACGCAACAAGTTACAGTCATTCAGTCAACATGGGAGGAAATGGGTGATAGGAATGATGAGAAAAACTAGTAGAATAGAAGTGCAGATTTAGTAGAAAGTCTGACAGTGTTGAGGGAATTATTTGTTTAGTAGAGTGATGGCGTTCGGGAAAAAACTGTTCTTGTGTATATTCCTTATATCTTCCTTATATTCTTTCCTCTAGATCAGTGATGGCGAATCTGTTTTTCCTTGGGTACCGCAAGAGAGTATGTGTGCACTATCATGCATAATTCAATGCCTGGGGAGGCCGAAAGCTGCTTCCTCCAGCCCCTGGAGGCTGTGTTTCCTAACTTCTGGTGGGCCCAGTAGATTCGTGTTTCGCCCTCCCCAGGCTCCAAAGGCTTCCCTGGAGCTAGGGGAGGATAAAAACGCCCTGCCCCATCTCCCTAAAGGCTCTCAGGGAGCCAAAACTGCCTTTAAGTATTTTCATTAGTTAAAAGCAAAATAAGCAAGCCTTCTATTTATAAATGTGCATATGGATCAAAGAAAAAAGCATGACTGCAACAAACAAAAAAAGAGAAGAAAGAAAAAGAAAAGAAAGGAAAAAGTACAAAAACCTACAAAAATTCACTTGGTTAAAAAGAGGAGAGAAAGCTCCCTTTCTCTCTTGGCTATCAAGTTCTTATTTATATCTTTTTTTTCCTTTTTCAAAGAATATTTCATGCCGTTATTCATATCGTTTCGCATTGTTACAATCTCATTTTTGGTGTATTATAGGTCTATCACTTTAAGAATGCATTGTTGCTCTTTAGTAAAAGATACTATAATTAATTAACACATTTGCTATCTTTCACCTTTGTATACTAAATGTTTTTATCTATACCAATTTTCCTGTTCCTATGTATTCTCCTTAAGGTCACTTCTACGCAGTGTAGTTGGTTCATTTTTCTTCTTTTTGTCTATCCAAACACTGTACAGTGATCCCTCGATTTTCGTGGCTTCAAACTTTGCGAAATGCTATACCACGGTTTTTCAAAAAATATTAATTAAAAAATACTCCACTTTTTTTTGGCTATACCACGGTTTTCCCCACCCGATGACGTCATACGTCATCACCAAGAGTCACTTCTCTGTCTCTTTCTCTTTCTTTCCTGTCATTCTCTGCTTCAATCATTTTCTCATTTCTCTTTTTTTCTCCCCTTTTTTCTATCATTTCTCTCTCTCTTCCTTCCACTCTTCTCTCTCTCTCTTCCTCTCTCTCACTCTCTTCCTTCCTTTCTCATCTTTCTTTCTCTCTCTCTTTCTCTAGCTTGCTTCTTCCTCTCTCACACTCTCTTCCTCCCTCTCTCATCTCTTTCTTTCTTTCCTTCTCTCTCTGTCTCTATCTCTCCCCCTCTTGCTCTCGAGCGGCGAGCGAGTGGCCGGGCGAACGGCGGGCGAACGGCGGGGTGAGCGGCGAGCGAGCGAGCGGCCGGGTGGGCGGGTGGGTGGGTGAACGGGTGAGCGGCGAGCGAACGGCCGGGCGAACGGCGGGTGGCCGGGCGAACGACAGGCGAACGGCGAGCGGGGTGAGCGGCGAGCGGCGGGCGGGCGAACGGCGGGCGGGCGGGAGGGTGCTGGGGGGGTGGGGGCAGCCAACATTCAAAGCAATCTTTGTCGGCTTCCGCACTTTCGTCGCTCCCTGCCCTAATTTCAAGCCCGGCTCCTTGTGCTGCCTTGAAAAAGGGTGCGTGGGGGTAGTGTTTGGCTGTCCATAGCCAAAAATGGTGTTTTTACTTCCACGCCGCTATATCGCGGAAAATCGATTTTCGTGGGAGGTCTTGGAACGTAACCCCCGCGAAAATCGAGGGAACACTGTATACCATTTATCCTATACTTTGTAGTAGTCAGTATCTTCTTTTTATTTTATTCCCATGGTTAACCTGTTCATTTCTTTTTTGTTTAGAAAAATATTGCTTGTAAGGAAATTCTATGGCTAAGTGGTCAAAGCAATGGTAACTTCTCTGGGCGCCTTCTCTGTGGCAGCCCCGACCCTCTGGAACCAACTCCCCCCAGAGATCAGAGTTGCTCCCACCCTCCTTGCCTTTCGTAAGCACCTTAAAACCCACCTCTGTCGTCAGGCATGGGGGAACTGACACTTTCCCTCCCCCTAGGCCTATACAATTTATGCATGGTATGTCTGTGTGTATGATTGGTTTCTTAAATAAGGGTTTTTAAAATTTACTTAAATATTAGATTTGTTCATATTGTTTCACTATTGTTGTTAGCCGCCCCGAGTCTATGGAGAGGGGTGGCATACAAATCTAATAAATAAATAAACTGCAGTTTAATGTTTCCAAATGTAAAATAATGCACTTGGGGAAAAGGAATCCTCAATCTGAGTATTGTATTGGCAGTCCTGTGCTAGCAAATACTTCAGAAGAGAAGGATTTAGGGGTCGTGATTTCTGACAGTCTCAAAATGGGTGAACAGTGCAGTCAGGCAGTAGGGAAAGCAAGTAGGATGCTTGGCTGCATAGCTAGAGATATAACAAACAGGAAGAGGGAGATCGTGATCCCCTTATATAGAGCGCTGGTGAGACCACATTTGGAATCCTGTGTTCAGTTCTGGAGACCTCACCTACAAAAAGATGTTGACAAAATTGAACAGGTCCAAAGACGGGCTACAAGAATGATGGAAGGTCTTAAGCATAAAACGTATCAGGAAAGACTTAATGAACTCAATCTGTATAGTCTGGAGTACAGAAGGAAAAGGGGGGACATGATCAAAACATTTAAATATGTTAAACGGTTAAATAAGGTTCAGGAGGGAAGTGTTTTCAATAGGCAAGTGAACACAAGAACAAGGGGGCACAATCTAAGGTTAGTTGGGGGAAAGATTAGAAGTCTTGTGAGAAAATATTATTTTATTGAAAGAGTAGTAGATGCTTGGAACAAACTTCCAGCAGACGTGGTCGGTAAATCCACAGTAACTGAATTTAAACATGCCTGGGATAAACTATATATCCATCCTAAGATAAAATACAAGAAATAGTATAAGGGCAGACTAGATGGACCGTGAGGTCTTTTTCTGCCGTCAATCTTCTACGTTTCTATGTTTTTCTCTCAAAGTGAACGAGCGAGAAAAACCAGAGAAGGGTCCCCGATGCACCTCAAAGAGAATACAAAACTTTTGAAAGGGCAACACGATCCAAAGACTGGAATTAATTGCCTGACAAGGGTACATGGTAGAATTTCTCGTTTTCAGAAAAGAGAGTTGAAAGAGGGAAATAAAAAATATAAATAAGGACAAGCTACGGCCTCAATGAAAGGATGCTATTTGCTTATTTACCAGGTTTCTAAAATGTAGGGTGGTGGTGGTGGAAAGGATTTTGCCATAGTAACCTTTACATACTAATGTAGGGGCATTTGGATGAGGCTACATCACAGCAAATAAGACAGGGCATTTATAAATAATTTACTCACCTCTCTCTCTTCTAAGATTCAGAATCGGTTAAGTTCAAAACCTTTTAACTCCCCTTTATTTATCTTCATTTTTTTCCCTCTCCTTTCAAGCTTTGGACACAGGGACGTCTCGGCTTAATAAAAAATGGATTTAAGGCCATTTATTCAACAGATCGTTTTGAAGTTATGTCCTTCCAACTTCCTACCAAGCAGTGTAATCTTATATTCCGTTGGACATTTTCAAGTTTCAAGTTTTATTGGATTTATATGCCGCCCCTCTCCGAAAACTCGGGGCGGCTAACAGCAATCATAGACAATATACAATAATAATCCAATACTAAAGGCAAATTAAAACCCCTTAATATAGAAAATCAAACACACATACAAACATACCATGCATACCATTGTAACGGCCTAGGGGGAGAAGACATCTTAATTCCCCCATGCCTGGCGGCAGAGGTGGGTTTTAAGTAGTTTACAAAAGGCAAGGAGGGTGGGGGCAATTCTAATCTCTGGGGGGAGTTGGTTCCAGAGGGCCAGGGCCGCCACAGAGAAGGCTCTTCCCCTGGGTCCCACCAAGCGACATTGTTTAGTTGACGGGACCCGGAGAAGGCCCACTCTGTGGGACCTAACTGGTTGCTGGGATTCGTGCGGCAGAAGGCGGTCCCTGAGATAATCTGGTCCGGTGCCATGAAGGGCTTTATAGGTCATAACCAACACTTTGAATTGTGACCGGAAACTGATTGGCAACCAATGCAGACTGCGGAGTGTTGGTGTGACATGGGCATATTTAGAGAAGCCCATGATTGCTCTCGCAGCTGCATTCTGCACGATCTGAAGTTTCTGAACACTTTTCAAGGGTAGCCCCATGTAGAGAGCATTACAGTAGTCGAGCCTTGAGGTGATGAGGGCATGAGTAACTGTGAGCAGTGACTCCCGGTCCAAATAGGGCCGCAACTGGTGCACCAGGCGAACCTGGGCGAACGCCCCCCTCGCCACAGCTGAAAGATGTTTCTCTAATGTGGGTTGGGGTTCTAAAAACTTTTAGTTCAAAATCATTACCAACTTACTGTTGTAGCCTGTCCGCGTCTTACACAGCTGATCACAGATTGTGAGGATCGAGAAATGGGTGTGGGTTTGTGTACTTGGCACCCAGGTCTCGTAGTGAGGAGGACGGAGAGGATGTGGGGTCAGAGGCTGAGAGCCAACCATGGCCTTCTGCACCTCTTGGGGAGCCTCTTCTTGATGCTAGAGTACGCAGCCTTGCCATAAGGCATGAGTGGCTGAACAAGAAGAGGTATCTGTGTGAATAGATCTCTACAACACTTGACCAGACGTTTTGCCCATTTAAGGGTGAGCCTCGTGATGAGCCAGTGCAGAAGTCAACATTTGAATGTACCAGGTAGATGATCTTGGATTATTTATGTTGAATTACAAAATTAGAAAGTGGAATCTTTATCTCCGGGATTCTAGCCATCTCAGAGTGAGTCATGTTAATGAGAGATGATTGATCAAAGAGAAGTATTTGGGGAGTTTGATTTACTGCTTGAGACTCTAAGAGACAGCTGAGACCAAACGGACTACTTTCTTGCTTGGCTGATGCATTTTAAAATTTAAACCTCCTTGCTACTAAACTACAGTGTTCCCTCGATTTTCGTGGGTTCGAACTTCGCGAAAAGTCTATACCACGGTTTTTCAAAAATATTAATTAAAAAATACGTTTTTTTCCCCTATACCACGGTTTTCCCCACCCGATGATGTCATATGTCATCGCCAAACTTTCGTCTGCCTTTAATAAATATATTTTTAATAAACTTTAATAAATAAACAT
Source organism: Erythrolamprus reginae (assembly GCF_031021105.1). NCBI lineage: Eukaryota > Metazoa > Chordata > Lepidosauria > Squamata > Dipsadidae > Erythrolamprus > Erythrolamprus reginae. The sequence goes on along the minus strand of NC_091953.1, from coordinate 7,748,416 downwards.
GGTGAGTAATAATCTAAATGGTTGCTAAGGGAATGGTAAATTGTAATTTAGGGGTTTAAAGAGTTAAGGGAAGGCTTGTGATACTGTTCATAGCCAAAAATAGTGTATTTACTTTCGCATCTCTACTTCGCGGAAATTCGACTTTTGCGGGCGGTCTTGGAACACATCCCCTGCGAAAATTGAGGGAACACTGTATTAGAATTATATACTTAAATCTTGTCAAATCCACGCATGTGTGGACTTATTTCTTGGAGAGCTCATTGCTGGGACAGAACACTTATGGGGGAGTAAATGGGGGAGTAAGGATTCACTTGGGGAAAAGGAATCCTCAATCTGAGTATTGCATTGGCAGTTCTGTGTTAGCAAAAACTTCAGAAGAAAAGGATTTAGGGGTAGTGATTTCTGACAGTCTCAAAATGGATGAGCAGTGTGGTCGGGCAGTAGGAAAAGCAAGTAGGGTGCTTGGCTGCATAGCTAGAGGTATAACAAGCAGGAAGAGGGAGATTGTGATCCCCTTATATAGAGCGCAGGTGAGACCACATTTGGAATACTGTGTTCAGTTCTGGAGACCTCACCTACAAAAAGATATTGACAAAATTGAACGGGTCCAAAGACGGGCTACAAGAATGGTGGAAGGTCTTAAGCATAAAACGTATCAGGAAAGACTTAATGAACTCCATCTGTATAGTCTGGAGGACAGAAGGGAAAGGGAGGACATGATTGAAACATTTAAATAGGTTAAAGGGTTAAATAAGGTTCAGGAGGGAAGTGTTTTTAATAGGAAAGTGAACACAAGAACAAGGGGACACAATCTGAAGTTAGTTGGGGGAAAGATCAAAAGCAACGTGAGAAAATATTATTTCACTGAAAGTGTAGTAGATCCTTGGAACAAACTTCCAGCAGACGTGGTTGGTAAATCCACAGTAACTGAATTTAAACATGCCTGGGATAAACATATATCCATTATAAGATAAAATACAGTAAATAGTATAAGGGCAGACTAGATGGACCATGAGGTCTTTTTCTGCCGCCAGTCTTCTATGTTTCTAATTTATATTACACCAAGGATTTCCAACCTTGGTCACTTTTAAGACCTGTGGACTTCAACTCCTAGAATTCTATGCTGGCTGAGGAATTCTGGGAATCAAAGCTCACAAGCCTTGAAGTTGCCAAGGCTGGACACTTCTGCACTCCATTGTTTGATTTATTCCTCAGTTTATCTCTTGCATAATTCTTTTCTGGATAGCCTTAAAGACCTGGCAAGTCTGCCTCAAGATGAGTGAATGTTTAATTCCATGTATATTATTGAATTAGAAGAGCTAAACCCATTTGTTCTATCCGGCCCAGTTAATTATCAGTAATTAATCCCCAATGAAGACTCGAAAGCAAAGTCACTATGTATATTTGTCTATTTATAAATAAACGTGCTGGAAACAGCAATGAAATCATAGGAATGTCAAAAGTCCACTGTTATCAGCACAGATAATAACCAGCGTCCAACATAGGAAAATAAATTCAAATGATTAGTTTTCAGCATTGACGGGTACTCACAAATGCCTTCAAAAATCAGGATTTCAGGATTGCAGAAGGATTTAAGAGAGCCTCTTTGGCTGCTAGTTCTTTCTATATAGGAATGCTGAACTTTTCAATGGAGGTTTCCCATAATCCTCCCTTTTATATGACAAGCGGTGCATAGAAGTATTCAACGCCTAGATCTACATTGCCGGAGATATTCTTATCTCCCTCGCATTCTTCTTACCCTAGCATCTAATATAGGGTCCACAATATTCCCTTCCTCATCTGAGTCAAACATTACCACAGTTGGGGGTTCGGCAGTCTCTGGAGGTTCCCCAGGCCCTAACTCTCCCTCAGTCCCACTTTCCAATTCCTCTGGTAAACACACTGGCCTATGATACCCAGATGGATCTGGTTCATTCTCCTCAAAGTCCATGATCAAAGAAGCTGGATGCGAGCCAATCACAACACCATTGTCTCAAATTCTAGAATGAAAATGATTCTCCTCCCATTCTTCCTGTCTCCTCATTGCCAATCTTCAGGAGTATACCTGAACTTCTAGAGCAGTGATGCCGAACCTTTTTCTCCTCGGGTGCCAAAGGAGGGTGGATATACGCTATTGCGAGTGCCCCCACCCATAATTCAATGCCTGGGGAGGGCGAAAACAGCTTCCTCTGCCCCCTGGAGCCCTCTGGAGGCTGGATATGGCCTTTTTCTCAGCTTCTGGTGGGCCCAAGAGGCTCGTGTTTTGCCCTCCCCAGGCTCAAAGGCATCCCTAGAACTGGGGGAGGGTAAAAAAGCCCTCCCCCATCCCCCAGGAACCTCTGTGCGAGCCAAAAATGAGCTGGCTGGCACACACATGCACGTTGGAGCTGAGATAGGGCAATAGCTTGTGTGCCAGCAGATATGGCTCTACATGCCACCTGTGACACCCTTGCCATAGGTTCACCATCACTATTCTAAAGTAGAGAATCTGAAGGAGCTGCGGTTGACAGAATAACCTCTTGCATTGGTGATTGGCAGGAGATTTCCATTAGACCTCACCTGGTTTATCTAAAAATATTCAGCAGCTTGTAACAATAATGATGGCTTCCATCAAGCCTCTTAGCAGCCACTTGCCACGGAAAAGCAAGTTTCTCCCGGAGTCATTTTTAACCAAAGTTATTGAATGGGAAAAAATGATTAGGTTCAGAAAATGTAGCAAATGGATACCTTGACTTTAATGTACAGCAGTCAATTTATCTCCATGGGTTTGTCAGAAAAGAGATTTTTTCCCCTTTTCTTCATACTAACTACACATTTATGCACTGGATAGGTGGCAAACTTTTTTTCCCCTGATAAAGAATGTGCGGATGTAATATTTTGGAGGCTGCCAAGCTTCCAGTAGCCTATGACAGTTTCATTGTACCGATTTGGAACATATCACTCAAGTCAAAAGGTTTCAGGCAACTGTGAAAAAACGTGTGTGTGTATGTAACATATTTTTGCTGGTAATGAAATTGAAGACTAGTATAGATCTACTTCAAGCTATTTTGTTCTCGTCAGCTAGCCATACCCTTATCAGGATTTGAACCTGGGTCGCTTTAACCTTTAGGCCACATATTCTCCTCCTGCCTTAGCTTGTACCAGGGAAGAGGTTTTTTGTCGAATCACCCTGGTATGGTATGGCTCCCTCCTATATTTGAGTATAACAGGGTGATTCGACAGATACACGCAAACATACACACATATAATATAATTGTCCTAAAAATTATTATTATTATTTTATTATTTATTAGATTTGTATGCCGCCTCTCTCCGTAGACTCAGGGCGGCTTACAGCGATGATAAAAACAATTAATAACAAATCTATTATTTAAAAACTCTAAAAAACCCTTATTTAAAAAGCAAAACATACCATGCATAAAATATATAGGCCTGGGGGAGATGTCTCAATTCCCCTATGCCTAACGGCAAAGGTGGGTTTTGAGGAGTTTGCGAAAGGCAAGGAGGATGGGGGCAATTCTAATCTCCAGGGGGAGTTGGTTCCAAAGGGTCGGGGCCACCACAGAGAAGGCAATTCCTCTGGGTCCTGCCAAATGACATTGTTTAGTCGACGGGACCCAGAGAAGGCCAACTCTCTGGGACCTAATTGGCAGCTGGGATTCATGTGGCAGAAGGTGGTCTTGTAGGTATTCTGGTCCGATGCCATGTATGGCTTTATAGGTCATAACCAACACCAGATGACCTGGTCTCCTAATCCAGAACTGTCCACTAAGGGCTGAGGGGTACATGAAAAGAAGAGCCAGGGGGATATGATAGCAGTATACAGGTATTTGAGGGGTTGTCACAGAGAGGAGGGAGCCACACTATTTTCAAGGGTGCCAGTGGGCCAGATGAGAAACAACGGATGGAAGTTGACCAAGGAAAGATTCAACCTGGAAATTGTTGAGTGTGCTCCCTGTCAGCCTTTGGAATGCTCAGATTCAGAGGGGGAAAGATGAAACAGAGCCTGTCAATTTACCTGATTTAGTAGAAGAAGAGAATTTTAGTGGGGAGGAAGTTGAGGTGGGGGAGCAGCTTTCGAGTGAAAGCATGCAGACTGATGTGTCTTCAGATAGTTCCAGCTGTCAGGATTTGAGATGGATTGACCCAAAATTCAGAAGGCAGCAGAAAAGGTCAGAAGAAGTTAGTGGGAAGAAATTTTGAGATCCATTTTAGAGTCTAGGTAATTAATTAATTAATTACATCACATCCAGAATTGGACGGAAGCAGAAGCTGCTTACGTCAATTTGACATCCAACCAACATGGAGTTCCGCCCGGGGAACTCCGGAATGTAAAGTTCTTATTGTTTGAGTTATTGCCTTTTTATTGCCTTTCTAATCAACAGAAACCGGCCTGAAAATTAAGGAATGCCTTCTAGCAGCCAGTGAAGCAGTTATAAAGATAAATGATCTAGTTTATCATGGGAAAAACTGAAAGTAATTCTGCTGCATCACAGAATTGTATTGTACTAGAATTAAGTAGAAGAAATAAATAGAAGTGTTACTATTTGAACATTCAATGTCTGAGAAGCAATTTATTCAACTCTCATCTGACTAGCCTCAACCAGAACAGAAATAAGGAAGGACTTCCTGACGGTCAGAACAATCAACCAGTGGAATGCCCTGCCACCAGAGTTTGTGAATGCCCCAACTCTTGACATATTCAAGAGGAGATTGGACTGCCATCTGGCTGGGGAGGTGTAGGGTTTCCTTCTTGAGCAGGGGATTGGACTTGATGACCTGCAAGGTCACTTGATGACCTGCAACGTTACCTAGTTGAGTAATGAAAACATCTGCAAGAAAACAGCCAACCGTAGAGACCATCAAGGCCCCCCTCTTATCTCATTGTTCTTAGATTATAAACTCCTTATGATCAAAGATTTATGCACCTTGCTCATTATCTCTCCGCAATGTGCTAGGTGTAATAAGGATTTCTAAAGGAGAAGAACAGAAAATTAAAACAGTTTATTGATTGAACCTGAAAGAAGGAATTGCTTACAGAGAACAACATGTTCTCTCTGTAGATGAAACGGCCACTAGACAAGTGTTGGAATTCACTTGTCAGTTAAGATGAAGTATCTCTTCACGCTGCAGATGTGTGCCACCCAATAGGCCAAAAGACCTTGAAGAAAAACGGGGAAAGGTCACAGGAGGCCTTTAGAGCTTGCAGAAAATAGTTAGCAAACTCTCTTTCATGTTGACAACAATCAGGATCACCTGTTAAATTCTAGTTAAGCTGATTTGCTACCCATGCCTATACATGAGAATCTAGCCAACCAGTGAAGGGCTGCAAAAGGTTTTACTACCACACTGTAGGTGTGGCTTATTTTGTGGGTGTGGCTTGCTGACAATGTGACCAGGTAAGAGTGTCTTGATGTTCATGTGACCTGAGGGTGCTTAAAGGTCATGTGAGGGGCTTAAAGGTGGCCAATCTAATGTCACTCACGTGTCACAAGAGTTTGGGTTAGGGTTAGGATGCATGGCCTCTCCTTGCCTCAAAGAGATATAATAATAATAATAATAATAATAATAATAATAATAATAATAACAATAACAACAACAACAACAACAACTACAACTACAATTACAATTACAATTACAATAATAATTTATTAGACTTGTATGCTGTCCCTCTCCAAAGACTCCCTATCTATTTACTATTACTGAACATGCAAAATATGCTATTTAATTCTATGTATATATGCCATATGTGTACATACATATTACACACAGGCACACAAAAATATACATTATCTACTGTTCTGTCGGGCTCTCTGGTAGAATCCTCCCAAAAATTCACAGGTACAAATTTCACACACACACATGTTTGAAAATTCAAAACAATCGTCTTTATAATGAAAATTCACTTAACCTAAGCCCTCTTTTGGTATAGCAAAGAGGACTCATCTCCAACCAAACTGGTAATTTGTACAAGGGTGGGGCTGTGGTAATTAGTGAGGCTGCTATAAATAGCAGCTTGTGGGTTTGGCCATTGTGGAGGATTATCTGATCGTTGTGTTTACTGACTTTGACCTTTTGTGTGCTGATTTTTCTCCGTTTTGAAACTAAACCAGAGCAAAGTGTGTTTCACTTTGTGAAAGAAGAAGGGCTGTGAATTGCCTCACAGCTGCAATCTAAGTATCACAGAACAGATAAGGGACTTGTACAAATTCCCAGTTTATTTGGAGACCAGTGCTCTTTGCTATACCAAAAGAGGGCTTAGTTTAAGTGAACTTTCATTATAAAGAACATTGTTTTGAATTTTCAAACGTGTGTGTGTCTGAAATTTGTACCTGTCAATTTTTGGGAGGATTCTACCAGAGAGCCTGAGAGAACACACACCATGCAGTACAAATGTGGTTCACCATTGTCTTTTCCTAGGATGGTCTACTTGGGTATCCTCCTTGATCCACAGCTGAGCTTAGAACACCGCCTCTCAGCTGTGGCAAGGGGGGCGTTTGCACAGGTCCGCCTGGTGCACCCGTTGCAGCCCTATTTGGACAGGGAGTCTCTTCACACAGTCACTCACACCCTTATCATCTCGAGGTTTGATTACTGCAATGCCCTCTACATGGGGCTACTTTTAGGGAACGTTTGGAGACTGCAGTTAGTGCAAAATGCAGCCATGTGAGCTGTTATTGGCCTTTCAAGGTATACCCCCATCCATAATTCAATGCCTGGGGAAGGCGAAAAGAGCTTCCCCTGCCCCCCGGAGGCCTCTGGAGGCTGGAAATGGACTGTTTCCCAACTTCTGGTTTGCCCAGTAGGGTCATGTTTCACCCTCCTTGGGCTACAAAGGCTTCCTTGGAGCTGGGGGAAGGTAAAAATGCCCTCCCCATCCCCCCAGAGGTTCTCTGAAAGTCAAAAACGCCCTCCCAGAGGCTTTGTGTGAGCCAAAAACCAGCTGGCCAACACACACATGCATGTTGGAACTGAGCTAGGGCAACCGCTCGCGTACCAATATATATGGCTCTGCGTACCCCCTGCGGCACCTGTGCCATAGACTCATTATCACTAATATAGTAATATTTCCCGTTTCCCTTGTTTCTATTTTTCGTTCTATCTTTTAGTCATGTACCCTTTTATTCAAAGACATTTGAAAAGGTATCTTTGATTGTCTTGATTAAACAGTCAAATTGCACGAACATTATGCTGTTCGCCTCAGGAGGAGGTAAATGTTTCCAAGTATTCTGATTAAACCCTCTTGAGATTTTTGTGAATATCCTGTGTGCTTTTTTGCAAAAAACACCCAAAACAAAACCAACAACATTATGATTGCTTATAAAATGCTCTTTATTATTACTTCCTCGTTTTTTTTCCCCCAATCCAGAGGCAATAACTTATTTTGGGGCAGAGTAGAAAAATGCATTGAATGCTGTAATTCTTCTTTTTCTTCCTTCCACTGCTGATGGGACTGGAATTAGAAGTCCTCAAATGTATATAGGGAAATTGGAGTAATAGGCATGATTTCCACTGAAGGAGAAAAATAATGGTATACATAACTTTGCCCTTTTCTAGAATTAGATAGATAGATTTTTTTATTGGCCAAGTGTGATTGGACACACAAGGAATTTGTCTTGGTGCATATGCTCTCAGCGTACATAAAATAAAATATACATTTGTCAGGAATCATGTGGTACAACACTTAATGATTGTCATAGGGGTCAAATAAGCAATGAAGAAGCAATATTAATAAAAATCTTAGGATATAAGGAACAAGTTACAGTCATACAGTCAACATGGGAGGAAATGGGTGATAGGAATGATGAGAAAAACTAGTAGAATGGAAGTGCAGATTTAGTAGAAAGTCTGACAGTGTTGAGGGAATTATTTGTTTAGTAGAGTGATGGCATTCGGAAAAAACCTGTTCTTGTGTCTAGTTGTCTTGGTGTGCAGTGTTCTGTAGCGACGTTTTGAGGGTAGGAGTTGAAACAATTTGTGTCCAGGATGTGAGGGGTCAGTAAATATTTATATCTAATTTACCGTATATGTATCTATATCTTTATCTGTGTCTATATCTGTAGCTCTATAACTCTATCTATCTCTATCTCTCTATCTATATCTACCAACCAACCAACCAACCTACCTACCTACCTGCCTGCCTACCTACCTGCCTGCCTGCCTGCCTGCCTGCCTACCTACCTGCCTGCCTGCCTGCCTACCTACCTACCTACCTACCTATCTACCTGCCTACCTACCTACCTACCTACCTACCTACCTACCTATCTATCTATCTATCTATCTATCTATCTATCTATCTATCTATCTATCTGCGGTGGCGCAGTGGTTAGAGTGCAGTACTGCACAGTACTTCTGCTGATCACTGGCACCCAGCAGTTTGGCAGATCGAATCTCACCAGACTCAAGATTGACTCAGCCTTCCATCCTCTTGAGGTTGGTAAAATGAGGACCCAGAATATTGGGGGCAAGAGACTGACTCTGTACTGTGCTTAGAGAGGGCTATAAATCCCTTGAAGCAGTATATAAGTGCTATTGCTATCTATCTATCTATCTATCTATCTATCTATCTATCTATCTATCTATCTATCTATCTATCTATCTATCTATCTATCTATCTACCTACCTACTATTTATCTACTTATCTTCTTATATAATCTCTCCATCCATCCATCCATCCATCCATCCATCCACCCACCCACCCACCCACCCACCCACCCACCCAACCACCAACCAACCCACTTGGCCTTCCATCCGTCCGAGGGGGTAAAATGAGGACTCAGATTGTTAGGGGAAATAGGCTGAATCTGTAAAATGCTTAGAGAGGGCTGTAAACTATAAAGCAGTATACGTCTAAGTGCAATGGCTGACCCCTTGGTCCATGGAAGACCATTTTTCTTCTGAAACCCCTCCCTGGTGCCAGAAGGTTGGGGATCACTGGTTTAAACCCTGGGGGGGGGGGAAGCATTAGATGAATTAACCTTGGCAGCTTTTAAGCTGTGTAGACTTCAACTCCCAGAGTTCTCCAGCCATAGTTCCCTCTAAGCTGAGCAGTGAGCAATCGCTCACTTAAAAATCATCATCAACTCAGAGTTTTCCAAACCTGCCCAGAAGCCGAGAGGGAAAGAGTGAGAGGGAAGGAGAGAGAGAGGAAGAGAGGAAGAGAGAGAAACAGATAGAAAAAAGAGAGGAAGGAAAAGAAAAAGAATGGGAGTAAGGAAGAGAGAAAGAAAATCAAAATCTAGTTTGAAACTAGCTCAACTATTTAAGTGGCATTTTGATATTGATAGAGTTGCCCTATTATGAGCTCACTGTTATAGACACACAGTACAGTATTTTATTTTGAAATTCTCTGAGGCAAAACAGGGTGGGTTTTTTATTTGTTTGTTTGTTTGTTTGTTTGTTTGTTTGTTTGTTTGTCTGTCTGTCTGTCTGTCTGTCTGTCTGTCTGTCGGTCGGTCGGTCGGTCGGTCTGTCTCTCTCTCTCTCTCTCTCTCTCTCTCTATCTATCTATCTATCTATCTATTTATTTATGGGCCGCCCAGTCCCGAAGGGACTGCCGCTCAGACACTATACTTTTCTGCCCACCCCCCCAAAAAATTAGAGGGAACACTGTCTCCAGCTAGCACTCTGACTGAGGAATTCTGGAAGGTGAAGTCCATACAGCTTTAACCTAACAAGGCTGATAAAACCTGTATTTGGTAATCTCCTGTCTTATTCAGGAACAGTTCTTCTTTGGGATTTTGTAATCCAGAAATTGCAATCAGAATTCATCAGTCTAAAAATGTCCCTGCTGATCTTCCTGATCCAACCAGTTTCTAACCAAGTTAGAAACTGCTATTCAAGATGTGGGTTAGACTATGACAATTCTAGGCAAATATAATGTGACACAAGCAAACATGTTTAGGCCCAGTTTGACCTGTGACTTATTGGAGTTATCCAAGCTTAGTTTTGGGATTGTGGACATTTCACTACCCTACTAGATAACATCATCAGGATAGGAGATGTTTACTGATATTCTTAACTTCACATATTATTTGACAGATATTCGGAGCATCATGGTTTCCTTTCATTATTGAACTTAATGTACCAACTACGGCATTCTCTCAGTGATTTTCACTAAATTTAGAATAAAATCATCCCCAGCAATTAATGTAGCAATTAAAGCAAAGAAATAAGGCAAATAGAATGGCTAATTAAAACTGTTAAATAATTGGTTAAAAGCTTACATAAAGTGACATGTTTTAGGAGCCTTTTAAAAAGCTAATAAAGATGTCCAGTCCTTTAATTCTACGGGGACGTTGGCCTTTGAAATTCCATACTGCTTACTTTATTGTCTAGCGTCCAACCAAGTTATGGATAGCTTGGCGATCTCTCGTTTGAATTGGTTAAATGAGATCTGCGTGGTGTCTCTGTGGTGTCCATAAAGCTATTAGAAAGAGAGTTTCATCAATTATGTCAAATAATTATTCTTCTTCAGGAGATTTTAAAGGCCTGGATGCTTCACCGTCAGGTTGTGTTACAAAGGAAGAAAGATGTCAGGCCTGCCCCAACTTGGTCCCTTAGCAGAGGAAGACCCTTGACTCCATTTGTACTGAACAATATACTTTACTATATGTTTTGTTTGGGCCTGGGCCAGCCGTTGCTCCCACAGATGGGAGAGACGCGGCACAAAGTGAATGTGAAAGCCTGGCTGACAGCCAGGAAGATGTAGCAGACAGCCAGGAAGATGTGGCAGACAGCCAGGAAGATGTGGCAGACAGCCAGGAAGATGTGGCAGACAGCCAGGAGGACGAGGCCACTGGGACGCAGGATTCAGCTGACAGCCCAGGGGATTTGGTATGCAGTCCCTCAGACAGTCTTTCGTCCCTGGGTTCTTCTGCAGATCAATATATTGATCTGCGTAGCCAAAGAGCTATGCAAAGAAGGGATCGCTTTAAGGAGTATTACAAGTCATTATAGGAGCACCTGGGCTGGGTGTGGTTCCCTTAATGAGGGCTAAAGGGATAAAAGGGAACAAAGGCCAAGGCAAACTGTGGCTGTTTATCTGTGTTGTTTTGTGGTTCCTGCTTTGAAGTTTCTGTGCCGTTGGAGTTTTCAACCCAGCTTTTTCAGACAAGTGGGAGGTGAAAACTCTGGGACTTGCTGTTTGCTTCAAAGATTCAAAAGGACTCCTGAAACGTCTTTGCTCACTCCAGGTTGTCTTTGTTTGTTTTTCCCTGTGTTTTTTGTATGTGGCTGAAGTAAGCCTTGCATTGTTTTTGGACATTAAGAACTGTTTTTTGAGTAAGCTATTTTTGTTTATCTAATACAAGTTGCTGATTAGCAGAGCACGTGTGTGTTTGATTTCTTTTCATTGGACTATTACGCATTGCCGAGCCAGTCAGGCAGAACACTATATATCTATAGTAAAGATTTATAGTGAAAAGAGATATATGAAAGAATAGCGGTGGAAGTGATGTGCCGGTGCCTGGAGGCTGTTGGGGCCTGGATGGGTGTCAACAGACTCAAGCTCAACCCGGATAAGACGGAGTGGCTGTGGGTTCTGCCTCCCAAGGACAATCCCATCTGTCCGTCCATCACCCTGGGGGGGGAATTATTGACCCCCTCGGAGAGGGTCCGCAACTTGGGCGTCCTCCTCGATCCACAGCTCACATTAGAACAACATCTTTCAGCTGTGGCGAGGGGGGCGTTTGCCCAGGTTCGCCTGGTGCACCAGTTGCGGCCCTATCTGGACCGGGACTCATTGCTCACAGTCACTCATGCCCTCATCACCTCGAGGTTCGACTACTGTAATGCTCTCTACATGGGGCTACCTTTGAAAAGTGTTCGGAAACTTCAGATCGTGCAAAATGCAGCTGCGAGAGCAGTCATGGGCCTACCTAGGTATGCCCATGTTTCACCATCACTCCGCAGTCTGCATTGGTTGCCGATCAATTTCCGGTCACAATTCAAAGTGTTGGTTATGACCTTTAAAGCCCTTCATGGCATCGGACCAGAATATCTCCGAGACCGCCTCCTGCCGCACGAATCCCAGCGACCGATTAGGTCCCACAGAGTGGGCCTTCTCCGGGTCCTGTCAACTAAACAATGTCGGTTGGCGGGCCCCAGGGGAAGAGCCTTCTCTGTGGCGGCCCCGGCCCTCTGGAACCAACTCCCCCCGGAGATTAGGACTGCCCCTACTCTTCCTGCCTTCCGTAAACTCCTTAAAACCCACCTTTGCCGTCAGGCATGGGGGAACTGAAACATCTCCCCCTGGGCACGTTTAATTTATGCATGGTATGTCTGTGTGTGTGACTGTTAGCATATGGGGTTTTTTAAATATTTAAATATTTTAAATTTATCTGATTGCTTATGATTTGTTTTTTACATGTTGTGAGCCGCCCCGAGTCTTCGGAGAGGGGCGGCATACAAATCTAAGTAATAAATAAATAAATAAATAGGGTAAAAAGTTTCTTTTTCCTTCTCTTTCTTTTTTTGTTATTCTTTTTTCTTTCTCTTTTTTTCTTCTTTTCCTCTTCTCATTAATTTCTTTATTTTTTATTTCCTTATTAAAAGGAATTATTACTAATTGGGCTAATATGTGACAAATTATTTGGATTTCCCTCCCCTCAAATACTTTTGATCCCTGTAACAGTTAGATAAAATTTAGGATCCAGATGACATGATTGGGAATTTTGGTTTCTTTCTTTTTTAAAGGGCAATTATAATAAAAGTAATGGTAAGAAATATACATGAAATTGATATTTAGGATATATGGAGGAGATTGAAACATTATGGCCTAAATGATTAGATGTAATTAGAAAAGAAGCAACCTAAAAACTGTATTAGTTAATAGCTTTTTAAATGCATATAAGAAATTTGAATAATTATTGTTTTTTCCGGATGTCAAATGTAAAGGAGGTAGCATTGGATGGATTATGAATACCAACTTAAAAAAAAAATATCCATTGTGATGTATTCTAAGATTGATGGTATGTTATTTTGCATATAAATTCTAGTATAGTATAAACAATATACTATACTAAAAGCCAAGTGGGTTACAGTATAGGTTGTCCTCATCTTCTGACCACAATTCAGCCCAACATTTCTGTTGTTAAGTAAGAAATTTGTTATGTGAATTTTGCCCCATCTCCAAGGTCCCTTCCAACTCTGTTGTTGTTGTTGCGGTTGTTGTTGTTGTTGTTGTTGTTGTTGTTGTTATCAACAATAAAACACAGCAAATGAGATCACTATGCTGGATTTCGTATTTCATCACCAGCTGGGTGCTTCCCAAGCACCTAGGACTGCGTGATGTAGTGGCGAATTATGTGTGCCAATCACAGTAAAGCGGCCTTTTGCAATTGACAGATGGAGATTTTGTCAATTCTGATGGTTTACAAATGTCTGCTGAGATCCTTTGGCACTGCGCCCAGCGTGCCAAGTACCATTGGGACCACTTTCACTGGCTTATGCCAGAGTCGTTGCAGCTCGGTTTTCAGATCTTTGTATTTCACAAATTTCTCTAGCTGCTTCTCCTCAATTCTGCTGTCTCCTGGGATTGCAATGTCAATGATCCAGAGTTTCTTTTTCTCCACAATCACGACGTCTGGTGTGTTATGCTTCAGAATTCGGTCAGTCTGAAGTCGGAAGTCCCACAATAGTTTTGCTTGCTGATTTTCGACCACTTTTTCGGGCTTATGATCCCACCAGTTTTTGCCACTGGTAGATGATAGTTCTGGCACAGGTTCCAGTGGATCATCTGTGTCTACGCTTGTAGTCAGTCTGTGCGATTTTTTTGCAGCAGCTAAGTATGTGATCGATTGTTTCATCTGTTTCTTTACAAAGTCTGCACTTTGGATCATCTGTGGACTTTTCAATTCTGGCTTTGACAGTTCTGGCTTTGACAGTTCTAATGGCCTGTTCTTGTGCCGCCAGTATTAGTCCTTCTGTCTCCTTTTTGAGTGTTCCACTTGTAAGCCATGACCAGGTCTTTTCTTTATCCACTTCGCCCTCAATCTTCTGCAAGAACTGGCCATGCAATGCTTTGTTTCGCCAACTGTCCATACGACATTGAGTTATAGTTTTTCTGTACTGGTCCTTAGTTTGCTTCACCTTGAGAAGCTTCCTATTGTTGATATTATTATTATTATTATTATTATTATTATTATTATTATTATTATTATTATTGTCTAACAAAAGTTTCATGACATGATGAGGAGATTGTCCTGATGTTTGGACCTCTGTTCTAGAACTCTGAGTTCAAATTCTCACTCAACCATGTAGATCAGTGTTTCCCAACCTTTTTTGAGCCGTCGCACATTATTCATATTTTCAAAATCCTAGGGAACATTGAAAGGGGGGGGGGGCGAGGGGGCGGGCTAAAGAAAAGTTTGGACAAAAAACCTCTCTCTTCCTCCTTTTTGCTCTATTTCTCCCTCTTTCTCTCTTTTCCTTCCTTCCCTTCTTTCTCTCTCTCCATCCCTCTTTCTTTCTTTCTTCCTCTCTTTTTTGCTCTCTTTCTCTCTCCCTCCTTCCCTTCCTCTATGTCTTTCTCTCTCCCTTGCTCTCTCTCTCTCTCTCTCTCTGTGTCTCTCTTGCTATCTCTTTCTTGCTTTTTTCTCTCTTTCTTGCTCTCTCTCTCTCTTTCACTGTCTCTTGCTATATGTCTCTTTCTTTCTCTTTGCCTCTCTTGCTATCTCTCTTTCTTTCTCTCTCTTTCTCTCTCTGTCTCTCTTGCTATGTCTCTCTTTCTCTTTCTCTCTCTCTCTCTGCCTCTCTTGCTAAGTCTCTCTTTCTCTTTCTCTCTCTCTCTGCCTCTCTTGCTATGTCTCTCTTTCTCTTTCTCTCTCTCTCTGCCTCTCTTGCTAAGTCTCTCTTTTTCTCTTGCTATGTCTCTCTTTTTCTCTCTCTCTCTGCCTCTCTTGCTATGTCTCTCTTACTCTCTCTCTTTCTCTATCTCTCTTTCTCTGCCTCTCTTGCTGTCTCTCTTTCTCGCTTTGTCTCTCTTTCTCTGCCTCTCTTGCTATGTCTCTCTCTCTCTCTCTCTCTCTCTCTGACTCTCTTATATGTCTCTTTCTTTCTCTCTCTCTCTCTCAGCTGACTGCAAGCGGGAACCCTGACGGTGGCAGCTGGACGTGCTGCTGGATGCCGTATATGCCAGGCCCGCAGCGCTAGCACGTACGGCGTCCAGCAGCATGTCCAACCGCCACCGTCAGGGCTCCCGCTTGCAGTCAGCTGAGAGAGAGAGAGAGAGCTCCCTCTCGCCGCTGCCATCTCCCCGCGACTGCCTGCGGCCGCTGCAGCCACCACCACCCCTCCCACCGCCAGTGCCCTCCCGCCGGGCCCCAAAGGACACTTGCCGCCGACGCCAGAGAAGCTCCAGCTGGGCGGGGCGCTGCCGGTGCCTCCGATCTGGGGCTCCCACTCACAGCTGTCCCTCGGCTCCTGCCTGATGCTGCGATTGCTGGCGCTCTCCTGCTGGGCCCCAAAGAAGGAAGGCGAGAAAAAGGCGCGAAGAATGAAGCTCTCCTTCTTCCTGCCTTCCTTCTTTGGGGCCCAGCAGGAGAGCGCCGAAAACCGCGGCATCGAGCAGGAGCCGGGGGACAGCTGCGAGCGGGAGCTCCAGGTCGGCACCGGCAGCGCCCCGCCCAGCTGGAGCTTCCCTAGGAGCTTCGTGGCACACCTGGCTGTGTCTCGCGGCACACTAGTGTGCCGCGGCACACTGGTTAGGAAACGCTGATGTAGATTAATGTTTCCTGCATAGCCGGTAAATGAATAAAAATGGAAGGGAATTAATGCATGATGGATCAAGGATAAAACATGATCCAATCAATTAGTAAAATATTCCGTATCTTTCTTAATTCCTCTTCTCCCTTTCTCTGATATATGTGCCGTCTTCAGAAGAGGAGAGGTTAATCTCCACACGAATATGTTGAATTTTGTGCCCTAGTCATGTATAATAAATATCTCTTATTCAAGAGCTGCATCCAAAGTAAGACAAAGTAGAGAATGCAGATGAATTCAGGCTACTCAAATTTTAGCGAGCCAGATGTAAGCAAGATGAGACAAGCTAGGGTCAGAATACAAAAGAGCTAAAGGAGTGATGTTTTCAATTTGTAAATGAAAAGGGTTCAAGAAATACTATTTTTCTTCTTGAGTTCCAGTGTTACCTCAAGGTGCATGGACTTCAACTCCCAGAATCCCTCAGGCAGCCAATCAGTATCAGCCAATTCCCTAGCTTGGGAATTCTGGGAGTTGAAGTCCACCTATCTTAAAGTTGCCGAGATAGAGAAACATGGATGGAATCTATCGGTTCTAGAGCAGGGGGTCTCCAACTTTGGCAACTTTAAGACTTGTGGACTTCACTCCCAGAGTTCTAGGTGTTGAAGTCCACAAGTCTTAAAGTTGCTAAGGTTGGAGACCCCTGTTTTAGAGCAATATGCGAATTCTCTGTAGCTCCGCTATGGTTCCACAACTTGTCTGGGTAAGTTTCAAAATGGCTACCTTATGTATTTTATTTATTTATTATTTATTTTATTAAATTTATATGAAATATGGAAAAAAAACCATAGGTAGACTGATGTATTTTGAAAGAAAATACCTCTAAAGGTGTGTACTTAAGAGCAAAATGGTTTAATTATAAATAGATACAGTTTAGATTTTCATGCAAACATCATAATTAGTTTAATTCAATCATTTCTATCCTCCGTTATGTTAGTCTGGAAGCAATTAAACAGGCACACCACAATCCAGGAGCTGCTGATAAGATAGTTTTGCTATTGTTTATTTATTTTTTTGTTCTGAAAAAGCTAATTAGCTATTAGAAAAGCATTCCAGCTGTGTATCAAATGCCAACTTTAGTTATACAATCAATGTTCAAATTTATGTATTTTTTTTTCTTCTTCCATCTGCTGCAAAGGTCTAAAAATTGATTCTCATTTGCGCAGGAGACAAGAGATTTCATCTGTTCTTTGTTTTGGTAACCACCTGGTTCAAAACCAGCTTGTTTACTTATGAATCCATTTAACTCTCACATCCAGCAAGCTTGAAAATAGTAGCCAGGTAGTAAAACCATCAAAGTATATAAAGATGTAATTGTCAGGAAGGAAGTTGCTTTATATTAATTCAGAACGATCTGCTAATGTAGGTTACTATGGTATAATCCAGTGGTTTCCAATAAATAAATAAGTAAAACCAGGGCTCTGAATGCTGTATTCTAGAGGTGGTCTTACTAAGCCTTTAGTATTAGTATTAGTATTAGTACCTCACTTGATCTTGATTGTATTCCTCTTTACTTCAGTTGACGCAGAACAAAAGATGACCTTGGACTCTAAGAAAAGAATTTGTTGTGGCTAGTCACTTATTATTTATTTATTTATTTATTTATTTATTTATTTATTTATTTATTTATTTATTCATTCATTCATTCATTCATTCATGCATTCATGCATTCATTCATTCATTTATTAGATTTGTATGCCACCCCTCTCCGTAGATTCGGGGCGGCTCACAACAATAATAAAACAATTCATGGCAAATCTAATAATTTAAAAACATTAAAAAACCCATTATTAAAACAGACATACACACAAACACACCATACATAAATTGTATAGGCCCGGGGGAGATGTCTCAATTCCCCCACGCCTGACGGCAGAGGTGGGTTTTAAGGAGTTTATGAAAGGCAAGGAGGGTGAAGGCAGTTCTAATCTCCAGGGGGAGCTGGTTCTAGAGAGTCGGGGCCACCACAGAGAAGGCTCTTCCCCTGGGACCTGCCAAATGGCATTGTTTAGTCGATGGGACCCCGAGAAGGCCAACTCTGTGGGACCTAATCGGTCGCTGGGATTCGTGCGGCAGAAGGCGGTCCCGGAGATATTCTGGTCCGATGCCATGAAGGGCTTTATAGGTCATAACCAACACTTTGAATTGTGACGGGAAATTGATCGGCAACCAATGCAGACTGCGGAGTGTTCCCTCTCATTCAACTCCCCCTCCCAATTCCCCTAATACTGTGCTACTGTGGCAGGCTAATTCCACATGATGGCTTTCGGGCTCACACCACCCCTGGATGTATGTTAGCTCGTCTATAACGAGAGAGCGCCATGTTCCCAGATCTGCCTCCTCGATACCGTGTCGTATCCAGAAAAAAATTTCTTGGCGATACGATGAAACATGAATTAGGGGAAGCCAAATGGTGATGCCACCACCGAGACTTTGCGCTAAAAATAATTGTCAGCGCGCCTGCTGTGCAGCTCCAAACTTTTATTTCTAAATTTAGCTCCGATCGCTCCATCATTTTTTGCATGGCCCATTTTAACTGGGAAGTGTGTTTCTGCTGGGTTTTTTTTTTAAATATTCAGTTTCCTCTTATCCTTTTGCAGCTAACCATTTTAACTCCCCCTCCCCTGTTGGAAACTGTGATATGCTGTCTGTAGAACAGCTCAGCCCTAGCTTAAGTCCTAGAATTTTTAGAAGCCCAGGGGGGGTCTACTGCTTTGCTATTTCCAGAAACTCTGACCAATTCTCCCTCCTTGCGATTGGACCTTCATCTGCCAGAGGCGGTCAAAATAACGAGCCACAATCAGTCAACCAGGATTTCCTTGTTTTTTTTTCCTTTTGGAAATTTTTTTTAAAAAATGGCACTCCATTTGGAAGGGATGAGAAAGAGATGCCCGGGGAAAATAACAACTCAACACACAGAGAGAACTGTCTGTTTTCTTCATATCCCGAAAGATCATTGAGAACCTTCACAAATGTATCTTGGTTGGATTTCCAGGACTGTTGAGTCACGAACGAGAGAACCCGTCTCACCATAATATAATATAATATAATATAATATAATATAATATAATATAATATAATGTAATGTAATGTAATGTAATGTAATGTAATGTAATGGAATGGAATGGAATGGAATGGAATGGAATGGAATGGAATAGAATAGAATAGAATTTTATTGGCCAAGTGTGATTGGAAACACAAGGAATTTGTCTTGATGCAGATGCTCTCAGCGTACATAAAAGAAAAAGATACATTTGCCAAGAATCATGTGATACAACACTTAATGATTGTCATAGGGGTCAAATAAGCAATGAAGAAACAATCAATATTAATAAAAATCTTAGGATACAAGCAACAAGTTACAGTCATACAGTCCTAAGTGGGAGGAAAAGGATGATAGGAATGATGAGAAAAACTAGTAGAAATAGAAGTGCAGATTTAGTAAAAAGTCTGAGAGTGTTGAGGGGATTATTTGTTTAGTAGAGTGATGGTGTTTGGGAAAAAACTGTTCTTGTGTCTACTTGTCTTGTTGTGCAGTGCTCTGTAGCGATGTTTTGAGGGTAGGAGTTGAAACAGTTTGTGTCCAGGATGCGAGGGGTCAGTAAATATTTCCCCCGCCCTCTTTTTGACTCATGCAGTCTACAGGTCCTCAATGGGAGGCAGGTTGGCAGCAATTGTTTTTCTGCAGTTCTGATCCTCCTCTGAAGTCTGTGTCGGTCCTGTTGGGTTGCAGCACCAAACCAGACAGTTACAGAGGTGCAGATGACAGACTCAATGATTCCTCTGTCTTAATCCTATAAGTAAATCAGTAGATGATTAAATTTGAAAGTAGATAACTTAAATTTGGGCACTATCTAACAAAATGAAATTCAGTGGTGAAAAAAGTAAGGTTCTACATTTAGGCAAGAAAAAATCAAAACGTATATGTGGTACATTGTTCAATAGTAGTAACTATGAGTGGGATCTTGGAGTCCTAGTTGACAACCATTTAAATGTGAGCCAGCACTGTACAGCAGCTGCCAAAAAAGCCAACATAGTTCTAGGCTTCATTAACAGAGGGATAGAATCAAGATCATGTGAAGTGTCAATACCACTTTATAAGGCCTTATAAGGCCACGCTTGGAAAATTGCATTCAGTTTTGGTTGCCATGCTGCAAAAAGTTGAGACTCTAGAAAGAGTGCAGAGAAGAGCAACAAAGATAATTAGGGGACTGGAGGCTAAAACATATGAAGAATGGTTTCAGGAAGTGGGCATGGCTAGTTTAATGAAAAGAAGGACCAGGGGAGACATGACAGCAGTCTTCTAATATCTCAGGGGTTGCCCCAAAGAAGGAGTCAACGTATTCTCCAAAGCATCTCTCTAGTATATGAAGACTGCTATTAAGTCTCCCCTGGACATCCTCTTCGTTAGACTATCCATGCCCAGTTCCTGCAACCATGCCCAGTTCCTGCAACCATGTCCAGTTCCTGCAACCTATCCATGCCCAGTTCCTGCAACCATGCCCAGTTCCTGCAACCTATCCATGCCCAGTTCCTGCAACCATGTCCAGTTCCTGCAACCTATCCATGCCCAGTTCCTGCAACCATGCCCAGTTCCTGCAACCTATCCATGCCCAGTTCCTGCAACCTTTCCTCGTATATCTTGGTTTCTAGTCCCTTTATTATTCTCTCTTCTACACTTTCTCCATGTTTTATTATTTTTAAAAAAAGATTACATTGAGAAACCAGTTTCAATTGTGAAATGTTCTGAAAACTGAGCATTTTGATTCTTGGCTCAGA
This sequence comes from Erythrolamprus reginae, assembly GCF_031021105.1. Classification (NCBI taxonomy): domain Eukaryota; kingdom Metazoa; phylum Chordata; class Lepidosauria; order Squamata; family Dipsadidae; genus Erythrolamprus; species Erythrolamprus reginae. The sequence continues at coordinate 7,727,878 of NC_091953.1, read as the reverse complement.
AAAACTCAGTGGTGGGTTTGGTAGCAGCAGTGGGAAGCTCCGCCCACTCACCCGAATGTCATCACAGGCGATCTGCGCATGCGCAGAAGCACCACGCATACATGCACATTCGCAGTTCCAAACCGGTAGTGCAGATAAGTGAAACTCACTACTGGGGAAAATGTTTGTGGGCAGTCAAAAGCTTTTGATGAATACGTCCCTAAAGTCTTTCCAATAAGTCAGCAACTGCTTCGATACAGTGGTACATCTACTTATGAACTTAATTCATTCTGTGACCATTTGTAAGAAGAAGCAATCTTTCCCATAGGAATCAATGTAAAAGCAAATAATGTGTGCCATTGGTGAAACCAATCTAGGAGATTCCTACAGAGGCCCCACGGAGGCTTCTCACTGCCTTTTCTGGCCCTGTTTCCTCCCAGGACATTTCTAAAGAGGCCCCATGGAAGCTTCTCCCTGCCTTTTCTGACCCTGTTTCCTCCCAGGAGATTCCTAGAGAGGCCCCACGGAGGCTTCTCACTGCCTTTTCTGGCCCTGTTTCCTCCCAGGACATTTCTAAAGAGGCCCCATGGAAGCTTCTCCCTGCCTTTTCTGACCCTGTTTCCTCCCAGGAGATTCCTAGAGAGGCCGCACGGAGGCTTCTCACCGCCTTTTCCGGCCTTTTTTCCTCTCAGGAGATTCCTAGAGAGGTCCCACGGAGGCTTCTCCCTGCCTTTTCCGGCCCTGTTTCCTCCCAGGAGATTCCTAGAGAGGCCCCACAGAGGCTTCTCCCCGCCTTTTCCATCCCTGTTTCCTCCCAGGAGATTCCTAGAGAGACCTCACGGAGGCTTCTCCCTGCCTTTTCCGGCCCTGCTTCCTCCCAGGAGATTCCTAGAGAGACCTCACGGAGGCTTCTCCCCGCCTTTTCCGGCCCTGTTTCCTCCCTGGAGATTCCTAGAGGGGCCCCACAGAGGCTTCTCCCTGCCTTTTCCTGTTACAGTTTTGGAGGCTCTGGTTTGTAAGTGGAAAATGGTTCTTGAGAAGAGGCAAAAAATCTTGAACATCCGGTTCTTATCAAGAACATTTCATAAGTAGAGGCGTTTTTAAGTAGAGGTGCCACTATATTAAATAGCTGTCTTAGGACAACAATTTAGGCAACTGGTTGCTATTAAGCACGATTTGTTTTTATTTTCCATCCCATTTAACACAGCACAATCAATGGCAGATTAAAAACAATCTCTTTAGGACTGACAAGGTTTTGACAACAATCCCATTTCTCATTTCCCTTGATCATCTTCGGGTAACATCTCTGACCCAAAAAAGCTAACTCAAAAGGCCAGCGGTGGTAGGCTGTTCTATCTAATTTGTTTGTAGCTGATAGCAAGAGTGCCGAAATTTTTTACAGTGGACAGCCTGAGAATGTCTTGATGTATATTTGCTTTCTTTGGGGGTTAAATGAAGCTTCAGAATTCCACAAGACACTCTTAATGTTCCTGATGATGGAAGCTTTATAATGTTCCTGAGAAAGCTTTATCTATTATTGATACGTTCCATTGACACAAGGGCTTCTGGCTCGGCTTCCTGGCCTGGTTTTTCTTTTTTTACTGAAAAAGGAAAGGTCTGAATATCTCAATCCACAGCTGGGAGCTGAGATAATAGACTAATCTTCATTACTCTGCAGAGTGGTTCTTGAGATCATGGTTTCCAGATCATGATTCTCCATGACTTTCTACGCCGTTCTCTGAGAAAAGAATAGAACCATTAAAAACCAAAACGAAACAGATATAATTCAGTTTTGAGGTTCAGATTGGTCACCACGATGCAAAAAGGATGTTGAGACTCTAGAAAAAGTGCAGAGAAGAGCGAAAAAAAATGATTGGGGGATTGGACGCTAAAACATATGAAGAACGGTTGCAGGAACTGGATGTGGCTAGTCCAACCCCCTGCTAAGGGAGGAAACCCTACACTACTTCAGACAGATGGTTATCCAACATCTGCTTAAAAACTCCCAGTGTTGGAGCATTCACAACTTCTGGAGGCAAGCTGTTCCACTGATCAATCGTTCTGACTGTTAGGAAATTTCTCCTTAGATCTAAATTACCTTTCTCTTTGTTTAGTTTCCACCCATTGCGTCTTGTTCTACCCTCAGGTGCTTTGGAGAATAGGTTGACTCCTTCTTCTTTGTTGCAACCCCTGAGATATTGAAACACTGCTATTATGTCTCCCCTGGTCCTTCTTTTCATTAAACTAGCCATGCACAGTGCCTGCAACCGTTCTTGATATGTTTTAGCCTCCAGTCTTCTCTGCACTGTTTTCTAGAGTCTCAACATCCTTTTTGCAGTGTGGCCTTACCAAGGCCTTATAAAGTGGTATTAACACTTGATGTGATCTTGATTCTGTTCCTCTGTTGATGCAGCCTAGAACTGTGTTGGGTTTTTTGGCAGCTGCTGCACACGTCTGGCTCATATTAAAATGGTTGTCCACTAGGACTCCAAGGTCCCTCTCAGGAGACCGAAACCTCAGGAGAAGGGCAGCATAAAAATTGAATGAATGGATGGATGGATGGATGGATGGATAGATAGATAGATAGATAGATAGATAGATAGATAAACAAATAAACAACCCTTTTAAAATAAAGAAAAATATTGATTACACTAGCTTCTGTTCTTTCCCCCACCAGTGTTTTATAATCAACTTGAATATGCAGAGGGAAGGAATCCTAGGAGATCATTTCTAAAAACAGAAAGGAGGATTGAATACTGTGGCTCCCACCATACAAGCCACCTGTATAGTAGCCACCCTCTTGTCAGTAAATGGGATATTATAGAAGAGGTTACGTCTGCTGTGGGTGGTGACATTGTCTGGGTTAAGGCGTCTTTAAGCAAGGCGAGACGGAAACGTTGCAGGCTGCCCTCTGAATTCCCAAACACGAGAACCCCTTCCGTCTCTCTCCTCCCTTCTCCTTATACACACACACACACACACACACACACACACACACACACAGAGAGAGAGAGAGAGAGAGAGAGAGAGAGAGAGAGAGAGAGAGAGAGCGAGCGAGCTGTGACAGTCTCCTTCTGCTTGTCAAATAACAACAACAATAATAAAAGACACACACACACAAAACAAACAACAATAGCTCCTTGGCTTTAATAGCCTCTCCAGCCAGTGAAATGACAGTTTTTCAATTCTCACCTTGTTGGAGCATCGTCTTTTTCATCTTCCTCTCTCCCTTCTGCTTGGCTCTCCTAGGTCCTCATTCCTCCTCCTCCTCCTCCTCCTCCTCCTCCTCCTCCTCCTCCTCCTCCTCCTCCTCCTCCTCCTCCTCCTCCTCCTCCTCCTCCTTTTTTTCTTTTCCCACCCCTCCCAACTATTCTGCTTTCAACCTCTCCCCAGCTTCCTCTTTCTTTCCTTCCTTCCTTCCTTTTCAATTTCGTTTTCCCTCCTTCCTCCCGATTTTTTTAAACCCCCCCCCCCCAAAAAAAAAAATGCTGGCATGCAAAGCAAGCGGAGGTCTTTCAAGTTGCCTCCGCCGCCGAGCTCTCTCCTAACCCCCCTACCATGCTCGGCACAGGCAGGCGAGGCGAGACGTGTAGCTCCATCCATGCAGTGCCTCCCAGCCGGCTCTCCTCTTTGACGCGGGAGCCCAGCAGCGGTTCCCCGGGATCGCCGATGCCTTTGCCGCCGACCGGGGAGGACGGGAGCTTTTGATGAGGCGCCTGCCGGGCTCCGATCGCGCGCCTGTGTGCAGGGTTTGCGCCTCGGCCCCTATCTATGCGCCCCGCTCACTGCGATGTTTTTTGCCTGCTACTGTGCGCTCCGGACTAACGTGAAGGTAAGAAGAGCCCAGGCGAGGCGAGCCGTTTGGTGGGGCTGTTGCTGGTCCTTCTCCGGCTCCTGCCTCCCTCTCCACTCCTCCCCTCCCTCCTCTCTCCCTTCCTTCCTTCCTGCCCCCTCCTCTCCCTCCCTTCTTTCTCCGGTCCTGTCCCCTTCCTTCCTTCCTTCCCTCCCTCCCTCCTCTTCTCTCCTTTTCTTCCCTCTCTTCTCTCTTCCCTATTTCTCCTGTCCTGTCCCCTCTTTCCCCCCCTCTCATCTGTTCTTCCCTTCCTTCCCCTCTCCCTTCCTTCTTTCTCCTGTCTTCCTTCCTCCCTTCCTCCCTCCCTCCCCTCTCATCTTCCTTCCTCCCTTCCTCCCTCCCCTCTTTCCTCCCTCCCTCCTCACTCTTCCTTCTTTCTCCTTTCCTGTCCCCTTTCCCTCCCTCTCCTCTTCTCTTCCTCCCTCCCTCTCCATTCTTTCTCCTTCCTTCCTTCCTTCCTCCTCTCTTCCCTCCCTCCCTTTCCTCTCATCTCTCTTCCTTCTTTCTCCTATCCCGACCCATCTTTCCCTGCCTATCCTCTGCTCTTCCCTCCCCTCTTCTCTCCATTCTTTCTCCTTCCTTCCTTCCTTCCCCTTCCTCCTTCCTTCCTTCCTTCCTTCCTTCCTTCCTTCCTTCCTTCCTTCCTCTCTCTCCCAAGCCTGCTGTAGTAAAATGTCTACCTTGCTACTTTGGAAATGCTGCTTGGAACAAGCGTTTCATTACAGGTGGTTGAAGAGGGTCTGGATTATTATCCCTGGTGCTTGCCTCCATTGCCCAGGCTGGCTTTCATATGTCACCCATAATGCCACTTTGGAGTTCAACTCTGTACAAGGAGTAGGGGGAGGGAGGGGGTCTTGGCAATAGGCTTTCCTCTCTTCTTTGGGTGAGGAGGAGTCTTCAGTAGGCCAGAGAGGCGATTCAGGAGTGGTGATCATTTGTCTCTTTGGATTCTGGAGGCAGAAATTGAGCTTCTCTACAGTTTGGCTTCTTTGCATCATTGGGTGGTTTTTGGCCGGTTGATGGGGACAAGCGATAGGAGGTTGTTTTGCTGATGATGAAACTGTCTGGAAAGCAACAAAACTGTCTGCCAGACTTCAGTAAAGATCTGTTTCTAACTTGTCGCAGTTATGCACACAAACCCAGATGCTGCATTTAATTTAATTTAATTTATTAGATTTGTATGCCGCCCCTCTCCATAGACTCGGGGCGGCTAACAACAGTAATAAAGCAACATATAACAAATCTAATGTATTTAAAATAACTAAAAACCCTTATTAAAAACCAAACACACACACAAATATACCATGCATACATTGTACAGGCCCGGGGGGGAAGGAATATCTCAATTCCCCCATGCCTGACTTTAAAGCATCTCTTTTGCAAATAATAATACATACTGGCTATAGAAACATAGAAGACTGACGGCAGAAAAAGACCTCATGGTCCATCTAGTCTGCCCTTATACTATTTCCTGTATTTTATCTTACAATGGATATATGTTTATCCCAGGCATGTTTAAATTCAGTTTCTGTGGAATTACGAACCACGTCTGCTGGAAGTTTGTTCCAAGCATCTATAGAAACATAGAAACATAGACGTCTGACGGCAGAAAAAGACCTCAAGGTCCATCTAGTCTGCCCTTATACTATTTCCTGTATTTTATCTTACAATCGATATATGTTTATCCCAGGCATGTTTATCCCAGGCATGTTTAAATTCAGTTCCTGTGGATTGACCAACCACGTCTGCTGGAAGTTTGTTCCAAGCATCTTTCAGTAAAATAATATTTTCTCATGTTGCTTTTGATCTTTCCCCCAACTAACTTCAGATTGTGTCCCCTTGTTCTTGTGTTCACTTTCCTATTAAAAACACTTCCCTCCTGAACCTTATTTAACCCTTTAAGATATTTAAATGTTTCGATCATGTCCCCCCTTTTCCTTCTGTCCTCCAGACTATACAGATTGAGTTCATTAAGTCTTTCCTGATAAGTTTTATGCTTAAGACCTTCCACCATTCTTGTAGCCCGTCTTTGGACCCGTTCAATTTTGTCAATATCTTTTTGTAGGTGAGGTCTCCAGAACTGAACACAGTATTCCAAATGTGGTCTCACCAGGGCTCTATATAAGGGGATCACAATCTCCCTCTTCCTGCTTGTTATACCTCTAGCTATGCAGCCAAGGATCCTACTTGCTTTTCCTACCGCCCGACCACACTGCTCACCCATTTTGAGACTGTCAGAAATCACTACCCCTAAATCCTTCTCTTCTGAAGCTTTTGCTAACACATAACTGCCATTGCAATACTCAGATTGAGGATTCCTTTTACCCAAGTGCATTATTTTACACTTGGAAACATTAAACTGCAGTTTCCATTACTTTGACCATTTATCTAGTAAAGCTAAATCATTTACCATATTACAGACCCCTCCAGGAATTTCTGTATTTCTCCCTATGTGTCTGTATATACATATATGCCTGTATATACACATATATACCTGCACATGTCTGTACATGTCTGTCTGTCTGTCTGTCTGTCTTTATCTATCTATCTATCTATCTATCTATCTATCTATCTATCTATCTATCTATCATCTATCTATCTATCATCTATCATCTATCTATCTATCATCAATCAACTATCTATCTATCTATCTATCTATCTATCTATCTATCTATCTATCTATCTATCTATCTATCTATCTATCTATCTATCTATCTAGGAATAGATAGGAGCACTCAACTGCGAGGGTTGGAAAATTACAAAAGGCTACACAACTTTATTTTATTTTTTATTTTTTATTTATTTATTTATTGAACTTATATGCCTCCCTTCTCCGTGGACTCGGGACGGCTTACAACATTTTGGTAAAAGATACAACAATAAAACATTTCATTTTCTTTTCTGAAGGGTAGATTTGTTGGTTCTAATTTTTGTGAGGAACATCAAAGGCCTACCTATACATCAGATGCAGAGACAAAGCTAAAACAGATAGAAAAAACAGATAGAAGCAATGGGTGGAAACTAAACAAAGAGAGAAGTAACTTAGAACTAATGAGAAATTTCCTGACAGTTAGAACAATTAATCCGTGGAACGACTTGCCTCCAGAAGTTGTGAATGCTCCAACACTGTAAGTTTTTAAGCAGATGTTGGATAATCATCTGTCTGAATTAGTGTAGGGTTTCCTGCCTAAACAGGAGGTTGGACTAGAACAGTGTTTCACAATCTTGGCAAGTTGAAGATATTTGGACTTCAATTCCCAGAATTCCCCAGCCAGCGAATGCTGGCTGGGGAATTCTGGGAGTTGAAGTCCAGATATCTTCAAGTTGCCAAGGTTGTGAAACACTGGACTAGAAGACCTCCAGGATCTTTTCCAACTCTGTTCTTATTATTTATTATTATTATAGATAGATAAAACCAATGAAGGTTATAAGGGGATGTTTCACTAGCAACTGTTTTTATGAAGAATGTCAACAGAGAAAGTTCGAAAAGTGTCAAATGGGAATATTTTTATGTAATACTGTATAGTTGGGCTAAATACTGGAAGTTTTTAAGAGGAGAATGGATAACCGTTTGTCTGAAGTGGTGTAGGGTTTCCTGCTTAAGCAGGGGGTGGACTAGAAGACCTCAAATGTCCCTTCCAACTCTTGACATTCCATTCTAAATTGCATGCACAACTGAAAATGTAGACTTGATTCAGGGAGAGCTAGGTGTCCCCTGTAGTTTAAGGGAAGATAAGCAGTCACTGTGGGTTGACTTTCCAAGGAATTTCTAATAAAGTTGTGAGGCCACCACAGTAAACATATTACCTGCACAATTTTCTATATCTTATTTATCTGCCTGCCTGCCTGCCTGCCTGCCTGCCTGCCTGCCTTTCTATCTTTCTATCTTTCTATCATTCTATCTATCTATCTATCTATCTTTCTTTCTTTCTTTCTTTCTTTCTTTCTTTCTATCTATCTATCTATCTATCTATCTATCTTTCTTTCTTTCTATCTTTTTTTCTATCTTTCTATCTTTCTTTCTTTCTATCTTTCTGTCTATCTTTCTATCTTTCTTTCTTTCTATCTTTCTGTCTGTCTGTCTATCTATTGATCTATCTATCTATCTATCTATCTATCTATCTATCTATCTATCTATCTATCTATCTATCTATCTATCTATCTATCTATCTATCTATCTATCTACATACCTACATACCTACCTATCTCTCTCTACCTACCTACCTATCTACCTACCCCTCTCTCTCTACCTACCTACCTATCTACCTATCTACCTCTCTCTCTCTCTCCCTACCTACCTACCTACCTCTCTCTACCTACCTATCTACCTACCTATCTACCTACCTATCTACCTAACCTACCTACCTACCTACCTCTCTCTCTCTACCTACCTACCTATCTACCTACCCCCCTCTCTCTCTACCTACCTACCTATCTACCTATCTACCTCTCTCTCTCCCTCCCTCCCTACCTCTCTCTCTCTCTCTAGCTACCTATCTACCTACCTATCTACCTAACCTACCTACCTACCTCTCTCTCTCTCTACCTACCTAGTATTTAGTATTTATTAGTATTTATTAGATTTCTATGCCGCCCCTCTCCGAAGACTCGGGGCGGCTCACAACAACAATACAATATACAGAGTACAAATCCAATATAAATTAAAAATGAAATTTAAAACCCATAAATATTAAAAACAATCATTACTGCACAATCACACCATTATCATCATGTATTACAGTCAGGATAAAAGATGGTGGTGGTGGAGGGAAGAGATAGTTATTCCCCCCATGCCTGGCAACATAGATAAGTCTTCAACATCTTGCGGAAGGCGGGAAGAGTAGCAGCAATTTGAATCTCCTGGGAGAGTTGGTTTCAGAGGGCCGGAGCTGCCACAGAGAAGGCTCTACCCTTGGATCCCACCAGACGGCATTGTTTCGTCAACAGGACCCAGGGAAGGCCAACTCTGTGGGACCTCTCTCTCTACCTACCTACCTTACCTACCTACCTACCTACCTACCTGTCTGTCTGTCTGTTAGCCTGCCTGCCTGCCTGCCTGCCTACCTGCCCGCCCACTCACCTATCTCTGTTTGTCTGTCTACCTACCTACCTACCTACCTACATATCTATCTATCTACCTACCTACCTACCTGCCTTTCTACTTTCTATCTGTCTGTCTGTCTGTCAGCCTGCCTGCCTGCCTGCCTACCCACCCGCCCGCCCACCTATCTCTGTTTGTCTGTCTGCCAGCCTGCCTGCCTGCCTACCTACCTGCCCGCCCACCCACCTATCTCTGTCTGTCTGTCTACCTACCTACCTACCTACCTACCTATCTCTCGGTTGCCTGCTCAGTGGCTTGCTCTAGCTCTATAAACTTCCAAAGCAGACGTATGAAAGGCTTTTTTTAATGCATAAAGTCACTTCCACTGATACTTTGTACATTTATGAATACCTGGGAGAATTTTCTACACAGCCAGAGTCTTTAACAAGAGCATAATGACTCACACATGGTAATTTTTGGCTATTCTACATCATCGTTCCTGTACAGCCTTATTTTGACCCATCTAAATTGTTTGTGTGCCCATTTTTTTCCTATGCTTTGAAAACATCACTATTAATATGTACAATCGGAATCCAGCTAACTGTGGTTACGTAACATATGACTAAGGCTTCAGTAACTTAAGAGAAAGCAGGTGTCTTATACATTTATGCAAATGCCAGAAACTTGGTTTATAGTGACTGGTTAGAATGTCAAAGTATTCCCAGAAAAAAAATAAGCACCTTTTAAATTTTATTTATTTATTTTATTTATTTATTCATTTGTCCAATACACAAATACATAGGAAGAAAAATAGACATGTAGTAATATATATAAGGGTAAAAGTGAACTTAGAGGAGAGGATATATGAAAGAAAGAGAATATATATGATAAGTGAGAGAAAGGAAAGACAATTGGACAGGGGACGAAAGGCACACCAGTGCACTTATGTACGCCCCTTCCTGGCCTCTTAGGAACCTGGAGAGGTCAATCATGGAGAGTCTAAGGGAGAAATGTTGGGGGTTAGGGGTTGACACAATTGAGTCCAGTATTGAGTTCCACACTTCGATAACTCGATTGTTGAAATCATATTTTTTACAGTCAGGTTTGGAGCGGTTCGTATTAAGTTTGAATCTGTTGCGTGCTCTTGTGTTGTTGCGGTTGAAGCTGAAGTAGTCATTGACCGGTAGGACGTTGCAGCATATGATCTTGTGGGCAATACTCAAATCGTGTTTTAGGCGCCTTAGTTCTAGGCTTTCTAGGCCCAGGATTGTTAGTCTATTTTCATAGGATATTCTGTTTCGAGTGGAGGAGTGAAGGGCTCTTATACCCTTACTGATGAATATGGATTGTGAATACAGTATACACAATCAGTCTCTCCCACTCCTTATAAAAATAGATATAGGTCATTGTGGTTGGTGGGGAGTTGCCCAGAGTTTGATATAAGATGGGAAGGATATATAAATGTTTTAAATAAATGAACATTAGACTATATTGTTACAGAGTGGAGTCATTAAATAAGCCATGCATGTCAAAACTATATAGGCTGTATCAAAAGTCATGCCCCATGGGACAATCGCAATACGCTTTGTTCCTTTTTTAAAAAGAATAAATGTCCCTGTATTTAGGAAGGTTCAAAGACCACGCATCAAATAAATGTTTAGAGCAAAACGGCAATCCATCTGAACTTTTAATTTAATTGAATCCATTGTTGATGGGGCCTGTCTTTTGCTACGCTCTTATATTGAGTGAGGTTTGGGCAGAATGCCTGCAAAATGTTTCTGGTGTTTTATTTTTTATTTTTTATTTTATATTATTATTATTATTATTATTATTATTATTATTATTATTATTATTATTTATTGGATTTGTATGCCGTCCCTCTCCGCAGACTCGGGGCGGCTCACAACAATGATAAAAAACAACATGTAACAATCCAATTTAATAAAACAACTAAAAACCCTTATTATAAAAACCAAACATACACACAAACATACCATACATAACTTGTAATGGTGTAAGAGAAGGAATATCTTAACTCCCCCATGCCTGGTGATAAAGGTGGGTCTTGAGTAATTTGCGAAAGACAAGGAGGGTGGGGGCCATTGTAATCTCTGGGGGGAGTTGATTCCAGAGGGCCGGGGCCGCCACAGAGAAGGCTCTTTCCCTGGGGCCCGCCAAATGACATTGTTTGGTCGATGGGACCCGGAGAAGGCCAACTCTGTGGGACCTTATCGGGTGCTGGGATTTGTGCGGTAGAAGGCGGTTCCGGATGTATTAAATAAATGATTTCTAGAAGGACTAGTGAAATGTGGAAAAATATTAAAAGGCTTAAAAGAAGAAAGTTACTGGTAATGTTGATTTTTGTGGTTGATGGCATAACTGGGTCACATTATAGTAAACTTTTATTAATCCACGTTTTACACTGTCTAGACAAGTAGTCAAGATCTGCTCCCATTCAGATCCTGCGTAATAAGCATTTGTCATCCAGAGCGCATTCAGAAAACATGACAAGATTTTCTAACCTTGGCAACTTTAAGATGCATGGACTTCAATTCCCAGAATTCCCCAGCCACCCATGCTGGTTTAGGAATTCTGGGAGTTGAACTCCACTCAGCTTAAAGGCTGGGGAAATCCTGGTATATACTAATGATATAGAAACTTCCATTTTTGTTGCCAAACGGCATATCGTACATATGGCATGTTAATTTTCCCGAGTGTCTATTTTGGGAATGACTAAATTCAAGAATGAGCTAAAATGTATATAACTATTCAAATATTGAGAGGTTTTTTTTCCTTTCCTTTTCCTTTCCAAACTATGTTTGGGTTAGTTTTAATTTATGCCATTGCACGGATGCTATTTCTGGAACTTTTAATAGGGGGAAAAAAAAGATGAATTGTAGTTTTGGAGAGACATGAATTGTTCTCCATTCATAATTTAGTATTGCGTTTCCAGCTCCATTTATTGGGAGAAAGAAACTTTGATTTCAAAAGGGCTCTTATTAGTTTTCAATAACTTATACTGCCTGAATAGAAAGGCTATTTGTCAAGCAAATAGCATTTGGTGTTTGTTTGTTTTTTAAATATTATTGATATACAGTATAATGCTTGGATGATGTTTTCATGGAAATCCATTGTTGCTAAAGCATTTTCAATCGCTTTGACTAAACAATTGTTGTTGGGCTGATTGAGTGGCATTGTGGTTATTTTTTTTATTTTTTTCCCTTCTGGACTATGGTTATGTTTTTCCCTATCACAGTAAATGAGGTTGAATGTGTATAATTCTATTCTATTCTATTCTATTAGTTTCCTGATTAAGCAGGCGGTTGGACTAGATGACCTACACGGTCCCTTCCAGTTCTGTCATTCTTTTCTGTTCAAAAGTAGCGAGGGAAACTTTCCAATTTGTCCCAAAAGTTTTTTCTTGGAAAAATACAGTGACGGATATCCTTTCCCTAAAATTGACCTGCCGTTTCCCAGTAATACTCATGTAATAACAGAAGTGCCTGAAGTAGCATGGGTTGCGACTGTCATTTTCAGTTATTCCCGTTTCATTCTTCAGCTACTGGAAAATGCTTATTAAATAGAAATTTTGCAAAGAAAATTATATCATTATTCCTCCCAAAATACAATATACCCCTGGACTGGCGCTGTTTCTTAATTCAGTTGGCACAGAGTGATTTTGACAACCTGTCGGTCCCCCCTATAGTTTGGTCCTTTCTTTTGGTGCTGGGAGTTGACATTCAATGGGGTTATGAATAAGGAATTAGATGGCATTAGATTGCAATGTGGAACCTTTAAAAGCAAATAAACATTTCCGGCACAGGGAACAGATGTGTGCGTTAGGTGCTTTAGCATCTGCTGAGATTCTCGTGGGATGCATCTTGTAATGGCCTTCTTAAGGAAAAAGACCAACTTAGTATTCAATGGGTGAGCTTGCTTTACATGTAATTTTTTGCATGTAATTCCTTACTGTTCTGTCTTGCTCTCAGGTAGACTCCTCCCAAAAATTCACAGGTACAAATTTCAGACATACACACGTTTGAAAATTCAAAACAATGTTCTTTATAATGAAAATTCACTTATACCAAGCCCTCTTTTGGTATAGCACAGAGCACTCGTCTCCAACCAAACTGGTAATTTGTACAAGTCCCTTATCAGTTCTGTGATACTTAGCTTGCAGCTGTGAGGCAATTCACAGTCCTTCTTCTTTCACAAAGTGAAACACACTTTGCTCTGGTTTAGTTTCAAAGCGGGGAAAAATCAGCACACAAAAAGTCAGTCAGTAAAGCAGTCACGAAACACAACAATCAGATAATCCTCCACAATGGCCAAACCCACAGGCTGCTATTTATAGCAGCTTCACTAATGACCACAGCCCCACCCAACCACAGGTGGCCTCATTTTCTTTGATAATAATCTCTCAGTTGTTGTTACCTATGCATCGCTCTCCGCATGCGTGGCTGTATCATTAACTCTTGTTCTGAATCCAAGGAGGAGATAGATAATTGATCTCTTTCTGAGCTGCCTGCCACACTCTCTTCCTCCCTGTCACTCATGTCTTCTTGGTCAGAGGAGCCTTCATCATCAGATTCCACCGGGGGGGGGGGGGGCAAAACAGGCCTGCAGCATGTGGATGTCTCCCCCACATCCACAGTCCTTGGGGCAGGAGCTAGGCCAGAGCTAACCACAACACTTTTGGGGTTGAGGTGTCGGATTTTTGGGGATTTTTTTTCAAGAGAAGTTAACCAAACACTTGTGCATGTAGCAAAAAAATGAAGAACTTCTCTAGTTATGCTGCTCCAGAGGCATACCCAATGCAATGTTGATGGTCATTATTGAAGGCTCTACACAATTTCGGTCTAAAAGGGATGTTCTACTAGGAATGAATTGAAAATAATTAAAGACAATAAGAAACATATATCCGACAGCCCAGTAATGTGTGCTTACCCAGTGAAAGGCTGCAAAATATTTTACTACCACACTGTGGGCGTGGCTTATTGTGTGGGTGTGCTTGACGATCATGTGACTGGGGGTGGCTTAAAGGTCATGTGACGAGCTTAAAGGTCGCCAACTCACATCAAGGGTTAGGGTTAGCGTGTCTGGCCTCTCCTCACCTCAAAGAGATACAGTTTCCATATCTATTTACTATTACGGAACATCCAAACTATACTATTTAATTCTATTTATATATGCCATATGTGTACATATATGGTTATGACCTATAAAGCCCTTCATGGCACCAGACCAGATTGCCTCAGGGACCGCCTTCTGCTACACGAATCCCAGCGACCGGTTAGGTCCCACAGAGTGGGTCTTCTCTGGGTCCTGTCAACTAAACAATGTCGTTTGGCAGGACCCAGGGGAAGAGCCTTCTCTGTGGCGGCCCCAGCCCTCTGGAACCAACTCCCCCCGGAGATTAGAATTGCCCCCACCCTCCTTGCCTTTCGTAAGCTACTTAAAATCCACCTCTGCCGCCAGGCATGGGGGAATTGAGATGCTCTTTCCCCTTAGGCCTTTACAATTCCATGTATGGTATGTCTGTATGTCTGTTTGGTTTTTTATATTAATGGGTTTTTAAATCATTTTTAGTATTTATTGGATTATTATTGTACATTGTTTTATTACTGTTGTTAGCCGCCCCGAGTCTCCGGAGAGGGGCGGCATGCAAATCCAATAAATAAATAATAAAATAATAAATAAATAAATGTTACATACAGGCACACAAAAATATACATTATCTACTACAGTATATAAACTGTATGTGTATGTACACACACAGACGGACAGCTCTTCTAAAATTATACACATTCATCCTCATTTACTGCGATAGGAAAAACATATTCAGAGCCCAGAAGGGGAAAAAAATTTCAAAATTCAAAACTTTTCTACCGGTTCTGCGTACCTGATCAAAATTTTTATTTTTTGTGTGCCTGTTTGTAATATGTATGTACGCATATGACATATACACATAGAATTAAATAGTATTTGTTGGATGTTCAGTAATAGTAAATAGATAGGGAAATTGTATCTTTTTGAGGCCAGGAGAGGCCAGGCACCCTAACTCAAACCCTTGACGTGAGTGACGTCAAGTTGGCCAACTTTTAGCCAGTCACATAACCTTTAAGCCACCCCCCGGTCACATGATTGTCAAGCCACTCCCACCTGGTCACACAGCAGGCAAGCCACACCCACAAAATAAGCCATGCCCAAGAGTGTGGTAGTAAAAATTTTTGCAGCCCTTCACTGGTTCGTTCCTCTTTTATTCTAAATCATTTATGACGTTATTGAAGAGTACTGGTCCTAGGATGAAACTTTGTTGTACTTCACTGCATATTTCCCTCCATATAGAAATAGGCCTTCTCTGTGGTGGCTCCAGTCCTTTGGAACCAACTCCCCCTGGAGATTCTCACTGCCCCTACTCTCCTGGCTTTTCGAAAGGATTTAAAAATGCACCTTTGCCGGCAGGCCTGGGGTCGTTTTATTTATTTATTATTTTATTTATTCAATTTTTATGCCGCCCTTCTCCTTAGACTCAGAGCGGCTTGCAACATTATTATTATTATTTTTTTATTATTTATTAGATTTGTATGCCGCCCCTCTTCGAGGACTCAGAGCGGCTCACAACAAGAAAAAAAATAGTACAAATCCAATATTTAAAAAACAGTTTAAAACCCTTAACATAAAAACATCTCATGCAGACCATACATGAAGTGGAAACGGCCCAGGGGAATCAATTTCCCCATGCCTGACGGCAGAGGTGAGTTTTGAGGAGTTTGCGAAAGGCAAGGAGGGTGGGGGCAGTCCTAATCTCTGGGGGGAGTTGATTCCAGAGGGTCGGGGCTGCCACAGAGAAGGCTCTTCCCCTGGTCCCACCAGACGACATTGTTTCGTCGACGGGACCCGGAGAAGGCCAACTCTGTGGGACCTAATTGGTTGCTGGGATTCGTGCGGCAGAAGGCGGTCCCGGAGACATGTTAGCAATAACAGAGAATCAACATATTGCCCCCACAATCTAGGTCCTCGTTTTACCCACCTTGGAAGGATGGAAGGCTGAGTCAACCTTGAGCCGGTGATGAGATTTGAACCACTGACCTAGAGATCTACAAGTCAGCTTTAGTGGCCTGCAGTACTGCACTCTACCTGCTGTGCCACCTCGGCTGTAAGGTGGTGTTGATACTCTGGTGTTGATACTCTGAGTTGGCATTGATACTCTGCTTCGGCTGATAGTATGATTGTGATTGGGATGAATTTAGGTCAAGTGGTTTTAAATTGTTTGGGTTTTAGTCTTAGGTTTATACTTGGGTTTTTTAAACTCTGCATTTTTATCCATTTTATTATGTAAGCTGCCCCGAGTCCCCTGGAAAAGGGCGCCCTAGAAATCCAAGAAGATAAAACATAGAAACAAACAAAGCAGAGTGAGCCTCAGTTAACAACGGTCTCACTTAGCAGCTGAATGTTTGGGCTCAATTGGGGTCATAAATCCAGGACTACCTATTTTGGTTTGATCCTATCCCGTCCAGAGAACCAATGGTCTTTTACCTAATTTGGTAATCTAAAACATGCTGCATAAGCAAGCTGCGGATTAATTTCTCAATGATTCAATGAATAACGAACTGTTCAAAGTTCCCATTGATCTCAATTAAGCATTTTAAAAAATGTAATTTGAGCGCGAGGCAATTTTCTTCCAATACATCACAGAGTCAAAACAGAAAAGCCACACGTCAAATGTGTTTTTGCATCAAAGAGTTGAGGGTTGTTTTAGGTCTCTTTGTATTATTGTAGTAATAGATGGGCTTTGTACTATAATTATAAACTTCCCTCTTAAAGAACCTGCTCTAGAGGTGTTGAGCACAGTGGTACCTCTACCTAAGAACACCTCTACTTACAAACTTTTCTAGATAAGAACTGGGTGTTCAATATTTTTTTGCCTCTTCTCACGAACCATTTTCCACTTACAAACACAAGCCTCCGAAACTGTAACCGGAAAAGGCAGGGAGAAGCCTCCATGGGGTCTCTCTAGGAATCTCCTGGGAGGAAACAGGGCCGAAAAAGGCAGGGAGAAGCCTCCGTGGGGCCTCTCTAGGAATCTCCTGGGAGGAAACAGGGCCGGAAAAGGTGGGGAGAAGCCTCTGTGGGATCTCTCTAGGAATCTCCTGGGGGGAAACAGGGCCGGAAAAGGCAGGGAGAAGCCTCCATGGGGTCTCTCTAGGAATCTCCTGGGAGGAAACAGGGCTGGAAAAGGCAGGGAGAAAGGTGCATCTTATACTCCAAAAAATACAATAAATAAAACAATATAAATCGTAAAGATACAAGCAGCAAAGTTATAGTCATAGGAGATAGTTAATAGGAAGGATGTAATATAGTCAGTCTTAGTAAACAGTTTGACGGTGTTGAGGGTCGCCCAGAAAGTAATGCACCACATTTTTTTTCTCAGCCTACAGTAATAGTACAGTTGCAAAACTTTAGATATACATTAGTTGAATTGTGAGGAGTGCGTGTGTAAATTTTTGCGTTTCTTCCGACAAATAGCATAGCTGCAGCAATGTTTTGAAATGGCGTCTGTAAGTGATGTATGTTACAAGCAGCGTGTCGTCATTGAATTTCTCACCACAGAGAAAGAAACTGTTGGGAACATTCACAAACGTTTGTGTGGAGTTTATGGAGAATCTGCAGTCGACAGAAATATGGTTAGTCGCTGGATGAGGCCATTAGAGGTGATTCACACAGTGCAGAAATGGCTTCGTGACAAGAACGGCGCCTAAAACACGATTTAAGTATTGCCCACAAGATCATATGCTGCAACGTCCTACTGGTCAATGAGTACTTCAGCTTCAACCGCAACAACAAAAGAGCACGCAACAGATTCAAACTTAATATTAACCACTCCAAACTTGACTGTAAAAAATATGACTTTAACAATCGAGTTGTTGAAGCGTGGAACTCATTACCAGACTCAATAGTGTCAACCCCTAACCCCCAACATTTCTCCCTTAGACTATCCACGATTGACCTCTCCAGGTCTCTAAGAGGCCAGTAAGGGGCGTACATAAGTGCACTAGTGTGCCTTTCATCCCCTGTCCAATTGTCTTTCCTTTATCTCATTAATCATATATATTTTCTTCCTTTCATATATCTTCTCCTCTATTTTAACATATTATCTTTGTATATATTACTTCATGTCTATTTTCTTCCATATGTATTGTGTATTGGACAAATGAATGAATGAATGAATGAATGAATGAATGAATGAATGAATGAATGAATGAATAAATAAATAAATAAATAACAAGGAGTGGTACCGACAGGGCATACACGCCCTTGTGTCTCACTGGAGGAAGGCCATAGAACGGGATGGAGATTATGTGGAAAAATAGGGAGTATAGAAGAAATATCATTCTTTCATGTTGGTAAGTTTCATTTTATTCAATAAATAATTATTGAAGAAAAAATTGTGGTGCATTTCTTTTTGGGCGACCCTCGTAGTTGTTTAGCAGAGTGATGGTGTTTGGGGAAAAATCTATTCTTGTGTCTAGTTATTATTATTATTATTATTATATTTATTTATTTATTCATTCATTCATTCATTCATTTATTAGATTTGTATGCCGCCCCTCTCCGAAGACTCAGGGCGGCTCACAACAGTAATAAAAAACAGTGTAACAATGGGACAAATCTAATAATAAAATATATATAAAAACCCCAACAATTAAAAACCATACAGCACATACATACCAAACATGAAATATAAAAAGCCTGGGGGAGATGTCTTAGTTCCCCCATGCCTGGCGATACAAGTGGGTCTTGAGTAACTTGTGAAAGACAAGGAGGGTGGGGGGCCGTTCTAATCTCTGGGGGGAGTTGGTTCCAGAGGGCCGAGGCCGCCACAGAGAAGGTCCTTCCCCTGGGGCCCGCCAAACAACATTGTTTGGTCGACGGGACCCGGAGAAGGCCAACTCTGTGGGACCTTATCGGCCGCTGGGATTCGTGCGGTAGAAGGCGGTTCCAGAGTTGATCTGGTGTGCGGTGCTCTATAGTGTCATTTGAGGGTAGAAGTTGAAACAGTTTATGTCCAGGATGCGAGGAATCAGCAAATATTTTCCCCACCCTCTTTTTGACTCCTGCAGTATACAGGTCCTCAATCGAAGGCAGGTTGGTAACACTCTGAGTTGGGAATAAACGTGTGTTTAAGATACTCAGATGGCTTTATTTTGAAATCTGCAAAGCCTCAGCGTTTTGAGTGTGGCATCAGGTATAAATCTTACGCTGGAAGACAGCTAAGCTCAAGAGGTTCTCTTGACAGTCACTTTAAACGGATCGTATCCTCCCAAATGTTCACTTCACAATTTTCTGATACGTGCAAGGACTATAACGAAAGAAGGGAAAAAAGATCTCTTCTGGACAAAAACCAAGTCTTAAAAAAGGGAGAAGGTTTGATACTAATACTAGTAAGAGAGAAACAATAAGACAGGGGACGGTAAGGATGCTGCTACACTTATGCACTCCCCTTACTCTTAGGAATCGGGTGAGGTCAACAGTGGATAGTCTAAGGGTAAAGTTTTGGGGATTAGGTGATGATTTATTTACTTATTTATTTATTTATTCATTCATTCATTCATTCATTTATTTATTTATTTATTTCATTTATTCATTCATTTATTTATTTCATTTATTTATTTATTTTATTTATTTATTTATTTATCGACTAAGCAATGCCATTTGGCGGGACCCAGGAGAAGAGCCTTCTCTATGGCGCCCCCAACCCTCTGGAACCAGCTCCCCCCGGATATCAGGGTTGCCCCCACCCTCCTTGCCTTTCGCAAGCTCCTTAAAACCCACCTCTGTCGTCAGGCATGGGGGAATTGAAATTTCCCTTCCCCCTAGGCTTATAGAATTTATACATGGTATGCTTGTATGTATGAGTGGTTCTTTAAATTGGGGTTTTTTAGATTGTTTTTTAATATTAGATTTGTTTACATTGTCTTTTTATATTGTTGTTAGCCGCCCCGAGTCTTCGGAGAGGGGCGGCATACAAATCTAATAAATACAAATACAAATATTCATTTACTTACTTACTTACTTACTTACTTACTTACTTACTTACTTACTTACTTACTTACTTACTTACTTACTTACTTACTTACTTACATATTAGATTTGTATGCCGCCCCTCTCCGTAGACTCGGGGCGGCTCACAACACAATAAAACAATTTATAACAAATCTAATAATTAAAAAAAACATTTTAAAAACCCCATTGTTAAGCAGACATATATACAAGCATACCATCAATAAATTGTATAGGCCTGGGGGAGATATCTCAATTCCCCCATGCCTGGCGACAAAGGTGGGTTTTAAGGAGTTTACGAAAGGCAAGGAGGGTGGGGGCAGTTCTAATCTCCGGGGGGAGCTGGTTCCAGAGGGTTGGGGCCACCCCAGAGAAGGCTCTTCCTCTGGGACCCACCAGACGACATTGTTTAGTCGACGGGGCCCGGAGAAGGCCAACTCTGTGGCACCTAATCGATCGCTGGGATTCATGCCATGAAGGGCTTTATAGGTCATAACCAACACTTTGAATTGTGACCGGAAATTAATCGGCAACCAATGCAGACTGCGGAGTGTTGGTGTAACATGGGCATACCTGGGGAAGCCCATGACTGCTCTCGCAGCTGCATTCTGCACGATCTGAAGTTTCCGAACACTTTTCAAAGGTAGCCCCATGTAGAGAGCATTACAATAGTCGAATCTCGAGGTGATGAAGGCATGAGTGAATGAGGGCATGAGTGATGATACTACAGAGTCTGGTATTGAGTTCCATGCATCAACTACTTGGTTACTAAAGTCATATTTCCTGCAGTCAAGTTTAGAGCGGTTTAATTTAAGTTTGCATCTGTTGTGTGCTTGTGTGTTATTGTGGTTGAAGCTGAAGTAGTTGTTGACAGGAAGGACGTTGTAGCAGGTGATTTCATGGGCTATGCATAAGTCGTGTTTAAGGCGATGTAATTCTAAGCTTTCTAAAACTAGGGTTGTAAATCTAGTTACATAGGGTATTCTGTTGCGAGGCTGCGTTCAACCTTGACAACTTTAAAGCTTGAGCTTGAGGGTTAGTCTAGAAGACCTCTAAGGTCCCTTCCAGCTCTATTCTGATTGATTGATCGATCCATTGATTGATTGATTGTGAACTTCAATTCCCAGAATTTCCCCAGGCAGCCTTTGAGTAGCTGGAGAATTCTGAGAGTTGAAATCCATCAATCTTAAATTTGCTAAGATTGGTCACACCCCTTGATTTCAAGCTGGCTGAAGCGTAGACATCAGAGAGTTATTGTTAATGGCGAGTATTCTGAGCAGAGACAGGTTACAAGCGGTGTGCCACAAGGGTCTGTTCTGAGACCTATTCTTTTTAATATGTTTGTGAGTGACATAGGGGAAGGTTTGGTAGGGAAGGTTTGCCTATTTGCCGATGACTCTAAAGTGTGCAATAGGGTTGATATTCCTGGAGGGGTCTGTAATATGGTAAATGATTTAGCTTTACTAGATAAATGGTCAAAGCAATGGAAACTGCAGCTTAATGTTTCCAAATGTAAAATAATGCACTTGGGGAAAAGGAATCCTCAATCTGAGTATTGCATTGGCAGTTCTGTGTTAGCAAAAACTTCAGAAGAAAAGGATTTAGGGGTAGTGATTTCAGACAGTCTCAAAATGGGTGAATAGTGCAGTCAGGCGGTAGGGAAAGAAAGTAGGATGCTTGGCAGCATAGCTAGAGGTATAACAAGCAGGAAGAGGGAGATTATGATCCCGCTATATAGAATGCTGGTGAGACCACATTTGGAATACTGTGTTCAGTTCTGGAGACCTCACCTACAAAAAGATATTGACAAAATTGAACGGGTCCAAAGACGGGCTACAAGAATGGTGGAAGGTCTTAAGCATAAAACGTATCAGGAAAGACTTAATGAACTCAATCTGTATAGTCTGGAGGACAGAAGGAAAAGGGGGGACATGATCAAAACATTTAAATATGTTAAAGGGTTAAATAAGGTTCAGGAGGGAAGTGTTTTTAATAGGAAAGTGAACACAAGAACAAGGGGACACAATCTGAAGTTAGTTGGGGGGAAGATCAAAAGCAACGTGAGAAAATATTATTTATTTATTTATTTATTATTTGGATTTGTATGCCGCCCCTCTCCGAAGACTCGGGGCGGCTCAAAACAAGTGTAAAACAAATCATAAATAATTCAATTAATTAAAATATTTAAAGATTTAAAAAACCCCATATACTAACAGACACACACACAGGCATACCATGTATAAATTAAATGTGCCCAGGGGGAGATGTTTAGTTGCCCCATGCCTGAAATTATTTCACTGAAAGAGTAGTAGATCCTTGGAACAAACTTCCACAGACGTGGTTGGTAAATCCACAGTAACTGAATTTAAACATGCCTGGGATAAACATATATCCATCCTAAGATAAAATACAGGAAATAGTATAAGGGCAGACTAGATGGACCATGAGGTCTTTTTCTGCTGTCAGTCTTCTATGTTTCTATGTTTCTATCTAAAATGTAGGAAGACTTGCTTCCAATCCCAGTGTCTGAATGATATGACAAGAATTGGAGTTTAATATAATCAAAAGACTTAGGTGGAAGGAGATTCCTTCTGAAATTGAAGTGGCAGTGTGCAACTTGATGGAAATTTGTTTTTCTTAAAATGTATTACAATTCTAAATAAACACAGACATTGCATGACTCAGGTTATTTATTCATTGCCATGCAGGAAATTCATAATCAATATTTGTCAGAAGGGAATATCTACTGAACACTGTTGTCTGTTTATTGTTTTACTAGCTGCCAGAATTACAGGAAAGGCAACGAGAAACAAGCTTCCCCTGAATATAATTAGGGATTTTTATTATTATTTACCACTCTGCTTTAACATTTTTTGGCCCTATTCCCACCACACACCTGATCCAACAAACCATTAACCTAGTCAAAATTCTCTTTCCAAAAAATCCCGAAATCACAGTAAATGGGTTAATGTCACCATTTGGAGAAAACAGAATTCCTTTTAAAAAAAATAGCCTTTATTCATTTTCCAATGTTAAAAAACATAAAAACAAATTTAAAAAAAAGACAAAGAAAAATAAATAAAAGTTAAAAATAAGACAAAAATCAAGTTGAACAAATACAGAATAAATGCAAATATAAAGATTAAGAACATCACACAATATATTTTACAGTATTTAGTTTCTCTCTCTCTCTCTGTATGTATATATATATATATATATATATATATATATATATATATATATATATATATATATATATATGAATTTTTCAAATTCAGCAAAAAAAACATGTCACATTGATTGATTGATTGATTGTGGACTTCAATTCAGCTAGCCATACCTTCACCGGGACTTGAACCTGCAACCTTTGCCTTGTAAGGCAGAGAATTAACCTCTAGGCTACAGTATATATATATGTAGATTGTTCTGAGTTCGGGTTTTACCCTGTGTAATATTTTGAGTGTCTATGCAACATTTCGGTGAAATCACATTCACCATCATCAGGTTGAAATTGTTAGCTTCGTGCTGCTTTGAATATATATATATGCTTTCGCGGGTCCGACATTCGCAAAAAGTCTATACCACGGTTTTTCAAAAAAATATTAATTAAAAATACCGCACGGTATTTTTTCTATACCATGGTTTTTCCCGCCCAATGACGTCATACGTCATCGCCAAACTAAAGTGGTGATGGAAGAAGATCATTAATTATGTTAATAATTATTGCTGATAAATAACAAAATAAATAATTATTGTTAATAAATAATTATGTTAATAAATATCAGGATCATTAAGTATCTTATTCAATGGTGAGTACCAGTAATAATGGTGAGTAAATGGTTGTTAAGGGAATGGGAAATGGTAATTTAGGGGTTTAAAGTGTTACGCTACTAGTTCAGCCGATCCGGTCCGAACTAGGATGAACCCACCCCTGCCTGTGGATCAGAATAGAATCAGAATAGAGAAATAATAGGTGGAATCAGAATAGAGAAATAATATGGGACCAGGCCAAACCCCAAATCTGATTTCATTTGACTCTTGTAAAATATATTAAACTCATTATCCTTAGGTAATGATTCATGCCTTTGTATTTAAGTCATTTATTTTTCTTCTTTGGCATAAAAATTATAAACTTATAGCAATTCCAGCAAGCTCTTGGAGGCCTTGTCTTTGGCTCTACGTGGAGAATTCCTGCCTGTTATCTTATTGCCTTTGTCATTCGCTGCGTGTTGTTTTATGGCTTTAATTTTTGTAATGTTTTTATTGGTTTGGGTAGCCGTGGCCTATTTGGTAATTACCGTTCGTGAAAAGCAAGCTCCAATATGTTGTGGAATAAGATAAATGGGCTCCAGTGTTTTTCCTCCAAGATTATTCAGTGGTTTGCGGGTCCGGCCTACCGTCGCCGTGACTAAAAGGATGTTTTCATTCGGAAGCCACAGAGAAAGTGAGGTTAAGCGGGAAATAAAGAATTTATACTAAATGTCTGCCTTTCCATATTGCACGGATTTTACGAGCGGTAAATGGAGCTCTTGGGTGACCAGTTCAAAGGAAAAGCAGTTCAGATAGAACATTGATGGCGAACCTTTTTTTTTCTTTGGGTGCTGAAACTGCACACCTGCCTGCTATTATTATTATTATTATTATTATTATTATTATTATTATTAATTAGATTTGTATGCCGCCCCTCTCCGAAGACTTGGGGCGGCTAACAACAATAAAGAAAACAATGTAACAAATCTAATATTAAAAAAATAACCTAAAAAACCCCAATTTAAGAGACCAATCATACATACAAGCATACCATGTATAAATTCTATAAGCCTAGAGGGGAAGGGAAAATTTCAATTCCCCCATGCCTGATGACAGAGGTGGGTTTTAAGGAGCTTGCGAAAGGCAAGGAGGGTGGGGGCAAATCTGATATCTGGGGGGAGCTGGATCCAGAAGGCCGGGGCCGCCACAGAGAAGGCTCTTCCCCTGGGTCCCGCCAAATGACATTGTTTAGTCGACGGGATCCGGAGAAGGCCAACTCTGTGAGACCTAACCGGTTGCTGGGATTTGTGCGGTAGAAGGCGGTCCTGGAGGTATTCTGGTCCGGTGCCATGAAGGGCTTTATAGGTCATAACCAACACTTTGAATTGTGACCGGAAATTGATCGGCAACCAATGCAGACTGCGGAGTGTTGGTGTAACATGGGCATCCCTATTGCACGTACACATGTGCCCAAACCAGTGAAGGGCTCCCTGTTGCTGGCGCTACAGGGACACCCCCAGTGACCACATGCGCAGAAGCAAAAAACTCAGCACGAATCGCCAAAATCTCACTTGCGCATGCATGCTTGTGCACGATTTTGCTTCTGGTGCATAGGCAGAAGCCGAATCTCATGCCAATTTATGCGCCCGTCTGCTGGTCAGCTGGAGCAGTGCGCGCAGGTCCATTTTTGCTATCGGGACTCTGTAATGGCCCATAACGACTGCAACCCGCTACTGGTCCAAACCCATAATTCAATGCTCTTCATGTGCCCCACACCCTGTACATGTGTGTATGATCCCCCCATGCTGCCTCACCCCCACGCATGCACGCACAACCAGTAATGGGCAGCCAATTTTTTTACTGCCACACTGTGGGTGTGGCTTAATGGTCATGTGACTGGGTAGGAGGGGTCTGCTGGCCATGTGACCAGGTCGGAGTGGCTTGAACGATCATCATCATTCAAGTGAACTGTTAAGTCCTTGACTTACAACCTTACCAGTGTCGCTCGCAGGAGTGAAAATTTGCTTCACGTTTCCTTCACTCTCCTTCCTTGGTCACTCCCCCACCTCAGGCTGGGTAGCTAGGTGAATGGGTGCTGCCAGAAGCATAAATGCTGCCAGTACCGCTTCCACCCACACCTGCTTGTACCCAGATGGGAGGTGGCCGTTTGAGGCTGGAGGGGAGCCGGGCAGGAGAGAGAGAAGCTCGTCCAAGGCCAGGAAGGAGGAAAGAGGAGAAAAGCAAGGAGCACAGACGCAGCAGCAGCAGCAGCAGGGGGGAAAAAGGAGAGTCCAGCCGAGACCAGTAATCCAGGAAGTGACAGCTGCCGATCAGCTGGATCTGTACACGCATCTTCATTTCCACCTGTGGAACTGCGTTCCACCCCATCCTGCCCGCTGCCCACCCCTGCGCACAACCCCCCTGCTCCCCTTTTTCCTGACTTCAAGTGGGCTCCGTTGGCTCATTTTCTACCCTCCCCAGGATCCCGAGGCTTCCCTGGATCTTGGCAAGGGTGAAAACACGATCCCTTGCCCCCTGGAGGCCCTCTGGAGGCCAAAAATACCATCCCAGAGCCTTGACGTTAGCTGAAAGTCAGCTGGAGGGCATGCACATGTGTGCTGGAGCTGAGCTAGGGCAATAGTTCACGTGCCAGCAGATATTTTGCAGTATCCTTCCCCCAGGAGTGGGGAGGGAATGGGGATTTTGCAGTATCCTTCCCCCAGGAGTGGGGATGGAATGTGGATTTTGCAGTATCCTTCCCCCAGGAGTGGGGAGAGAATGGAGATTTTGCAGTATCCTTCCCCCAGGAGTGGGGAGGGAATGGGGATTTTGCAGTATCCTTCCCCCAGGAGTGGGGAGAGAATGGAGATTTTGCAGTATCCTTCCCCCAGGAGTGGGGATGGAATGTGGATTTTGCAGTATCCTTCCCCCAGGAGTGGGGAGAGAATGGAGATTTTGCAGTATCCTTCCCCCAGGAGTGGGGTGGGAATGGAGATTTTGCAGTATCCTTCCCCCAGGAGTGGGGTGGGAATGTGGATTTTGCAGTATCCTTCCTTCCCCCAGGAGTGGGGAGGGAATGGGGATTTTGCAGTATCGTTCCCCCAGGAGTGTGGAGGGAATGGAGATTTTGCAATATTTTCCTCCCAGGAGTGACAAAGGAATGGGGATTTTGCAGTATCCTTCCCCCAGGAGTGGGGTGGGAATGGATATTTTTCAGTATCCTTTCCCCAGGAGTGGGGAGGGAATGGAGATTTTGCAATATCCTTCCCCCACAATTGAGGATAGAATGGAGATCCTTCCCCTGTCTCATCCACCAAGCCAAGGATACACAACCGCTAATAAAAATAAAATAGATTTCATCACTGTTTGTGTCCCAAACTATAAGCAAAATGTTTGTAGAAATGGAGAACTTCAAACGTTGACTATTATTTCCTAGCGGCGTTGCAAAGTTCTGGAGCTGTTCTTCCATCATGTATCAAAGTTATCCCCATAAGGCGTCAATCAAGTCATCCTGTATTGAAGAGAGAGGATCATGGGGGGTGAAAATTATACACTGAATTTTCAGAATGAAAGTGGATTTCTTTTAGAGAACCAATCTTTCGGTTTGAGGAACTTATTATGATAAGACATCTGTACCTGCAGATGGTTGGGGCAAAGGCCAGGAAAGTTATTAGCATATACCATGTAAGCAATGCCCGAGTTTGGAAAAGCTTACAGTTCCTTAGCAAACGTAATTTACTAGTTGGCCCCGTTCCTACAAAACAATTAACACTAGTGAGACATTAAAATAATTTGTACTTAAGTCACTGGTGACATATCCAAGCAGGTTTCTCAGCATGCTAAAATGATTGGCTCATTGCTTTCCAGATTTTTTTTTTCAACTTCCCAGACTAGTTTAGTCTATACTGCATTAGTCTTTTCGGTTGGTCTGTGACGGATGCTTTATTAGACTCGACTGTGTTTAGTATTCTAGATGAGTCAAAGTTTGTTAGTTGTGAGTGACATAAGAGAAGGTTTGGTAGGGAAGGTTTGCCTATTTGCCGATGACTCTAAAGTGTGTAATAGGGTTGATATTCCTGGAGGCATCTGTAACATGGCAAATGATATAGCTTTACTGGATAAGTGGTCAAAGCAATGGAAACTGCAGTTTAATGTTTCCAAGTGTCAAATCATGCACTTGGGGAAAAGGAATCCTCAATCTGAGTATTGTATTGGCAGTTCTGTGTCAGCAAAAACTTCAGAAGAGAAGGATTTAGGGGCAGTGATTTCTGACAGTCTCAAAATGGGTGAGCAGTGTAGTCAGGCGGTAGGGAAAGCAAGTAGGATGCTTGGCTGCATAGCTAGAGGTATAACAAGCAGGAAGAGGGAGATTGTGATCCTGCTGTATAGAGCAATGGTGAGACCACATTTGGAATACTTTGTCCAGTTCTGGAGACCTCGCCTACAAAAAGAGATTGATAAAATTGAATGGGTCCAAAGACGGGCTACAAAAATGGAGGAAGGTCTTAAACATAAAACTTATCAGGAAAGACTTAATGAGCTCAATATGTATAGTCTGGAGGACAGAAGGGAAAGGGGGGACATGATCGAAACATTTAAATATGTTAAAGGGTTAAATAAGGTTCAGGAGGGAAGTGTTTTTAATAGGAAAGTGAACACAAGAACAAGGGGGCACAATCTGAGGTTAGTTGGGGGAAAGACCAGAAGCAACATGACACAGCTCCTTATTTGCCTCTCGGCCCAACCCGGGACCATTTCCAAGGCAGTTAATTTTATTGATAGCTGACAATTCTATCTATCTATATATATATTAAAATACTGCCAATTAATTTAACTGATTCACTCAGGAAGGACAAGGAATGGAGAGTAAAAAAAAATATCCATAGGCCATTGTTTTCAAAAAGTCTATTTATTTTAATGAACTTCCGCCCCCCCCCCTTGTTTTCTAGACAAAATGAGTTCCAAAGTGGTTGTTGTGGTTAGCTCTGGGCCAGAGCTGTGGGGGTGGATGTGGCTGAATCCTACCAGTGTCAAAGGCCTGTTTTACTGCCGACTGTTTCGGACAGTGAAGCGTCAGAAGCAGGGAGTCACTGTGAAATGGGATCCTCAGAGGGGGTCATGGCAGACAGCCCATTAGGGAGTAATTCATCATCCTCATTATCCTCGCTGGATTCAGATGAAGAGACATTCATTGATGTACGCAGCCGCAGGGCAATGACTAGGAAAGAGCAGCTGCGTAAATGCTACAGGAAATAAGGGAGTTTCACCTGTGGTTGGGTGTTAAATTGGCAGCGTTTTGGCCTCCGAGTGTGGAAGTTTAACTGTTCGGTGAAAGGGAAAGTGGCTTTCGTCTCAGGATTCTCCAAGGACTCTCTTTGCATTGATATCAGGACTCTGAAACTAAACCATAGTCACGGGTGTGAGTTTGAAAACGTTAGAAGGAGAGTGGCTGTGACGTCTTCACAGCTGCTTGTTAATTGCTTTGTGTTTGTTTATTGTTTTTCACCGCATTCAAGTCTTTTGCTTTGAAGGTGAGCCCTTTGAGTACCAAAAGGGTGTTTTTGCTTCTAGTTTACTTTCGATAAAAACAGTGTTCTTGACTTTTCACGTGTGTCTGTCTGACTTTCTACCTTTGCACTTAATTGGGGGCTCGTGCCGTGAGCCCGGCAGAACAGCGGTATGAAGGAATTTATTTATTTATTTATTTATTCATTCATTCATTCATTCATTCATTCATTCATTCATTCATTCATTCATTTATTAGATTTGTATGCTGCCCCTCTTCCTAGACTCAGGGCGGCTCACAACAACAATAGAAAACAGTTCATAACAAATCTAATAATTTTAACAATTAAAAAAGAAAACATTAAAATCCCCGTTATTAAAACATACATACACACAGACATACCATATTTAAATTGTATAGGCCTGAGGGAGATGATTCAATTCCCCCATGCCTGACGGCAAAGGTGGGTTTTAAGGAGTTTACGAAAGGCAGGGAGGGTGGGGGCAGTTCTAATCTCCGGGGGGAGCTTGTTCCAGAGGGTCGGGGCCACCACAGAGAAGGCTCTTCCCCTGGGGCCCGCCAAACGACATTGTTTAGTCGACGGGACCCGAAGAAGGCCAACTCTGTGGGACCTAATCAGAATACCGAAATAAGCCCTAGGAAAGTCATTAGACAACTTTGAAAAAAGAAATAGCTGGGCTGTAATAAGACAGCAAAGCAGCTTCCAGCTTTTATCTGCATTAAAGTTTTGGCTTCTTGTCTAAAAGTGAAGAAATATAGAATTAGTCAGAATTTCTCAAACCGATCTGCAGCGCAGAGAGCGAAGTTTCCTCAAGGAAATGGTTTAGAGGGAGGGGATGCACCTGGACTGCACTAAACCCCTTATTTTGTTCACCCTTTATTGCACTATTTAAATTGGAGAATTGCATAGCCAAAAATGCAAAAAAAGGAACCTGCCATTCATCTGCCATACGGGCTAGAAGTGCAGAATCAACTCGAGAGCTTTCAAGTGCTATTTGAACGTGTCTCTTCTTCAGTTCCTCCTTTAAAGCAATTTGATTCAGAGCCGAAATTTAATAAACGGCGGGTGGAAATAGGACGGTCAAAAGAGACCCGTTCGGATCCCCGTGAACCAGCCAGCCTCTGAGTTGTATTTCAAAGGCAGCCTTTGAATGCTAAGCCTATTAAAGACCTTGAGACATTTCAAGATCTGTTCCACATTTGGAATACAGTGATACCTCGTCTTACGAACTTTTTTTTGCCTCTTCTTCCAAACTTTTTTCACCTTACGAACCCGAGACACCGCTGCTGGGATGCCCCGTCTCCATATTTCCATTGCCAGCCAAAGCGCTGGGATTCCCCTGAGCCTCCCCTCGTTGGGAATTCCCGCCTCGGGACTTCCATTGCCAATCAAAGCACTGGGATTCCCCTGAACTTCCCCTCGCTGGAAATCCCTGCCTCCGGATTCTGTTGTCAGCCAAAGTGCTGGGATTCCCTTGAGCCTCCCCTCGCTTGGATTCCCTTCATTTTTGCCGGCGCTGGGGAATTCCAGTGAGGGGAGGCTCAGGGAAATCCCAGCAATGCAAGAACGGGTGCTTCGGCTGGCAACGGAAGTCCGGAGGGCGGGATTCCCAGCAGTGCAAGGCAAAAGGGGTGACTTTTGGGATGGAGTTGCACGCATTATTTGCTTTTACATTGATTCCAATGGGGAAAATTGCTTTGTCTTACGAACTTTTCTACTTAAGAAACTGGTCACGGAACGAATTAAGTTTGTAAGACGAGGTATCACTGTACTGTGTTCAGTTCTGGAGACCTCACCTACAAAAAGATATTGATCAAATTGAATGGGTCCAAAGACGGGCTACAAAAATGGTGGAAGGTCTTAAGCATTAAAATGATCAGGAAAGACTTAATGAACTCCATCTGTATAGTCTGGAGGACAGAAGGAAAAGGGGGGACATGATCGAAACATTTAAATATGTTAAAGGGTTAAATAAGGTTCAGGAGGGAAGTGTTTTAATAGGAAAGTGAACACAAGAACAAGGGGACACAATCTGAAGTTAGTTGGGGGAAAGATCAAAAGCAACATGAGAAAATATTATTTTACTGAAAGAGTAGTAGATCCTTGGAACAAACTTCCAGCACACGTGGTATATAAATCCACAGTTACTGAATTTAAACATGCCTGGGATAAACATATATCCATCCTGAGATAAAATACAGGAAATAGTATAAGGGCTATACTAGATGGATCATGAGGTCTTTTTCTGCCGTCAGTCTTCTATGTTTCTATGTTTCTAATACTATTCTGTTAAGGCTGTAAGTGCAATGGCTGCCTTGCGTATGAACAGAAATTCAAGCAATTGGTCGTAAGTTGAAGTCTACCTGTTACCCTTTGTGGTTACATCCATCTCCTAGCTCAACATGACAAACAGTTTAGACTTTGTCTAGGTTATTAAACCCCCTCTCAACGTTCCTAAAGGCATTTAGTGCACAGGCAACACTGGAATTATTATTTGTGGTAAATTATTCCTGAATTATTTCTTAATGGAGCATGAAATTGCCTTTTGGGAAACATGAAATACATATTTCCCGTTTTAAGTCCAGTGGAAACTGTATGTAACAGATAAGCGATGTCGAGTCGATTTCTTACGTCATGCTTCCCATAACGCTTGTGCGGTCTTTGTTATCTGAAATAACTATAAGGTGCAAGAGAGGTCATCTGCAATGCATAGAGACATCGTCAGAGAAAAAGGTTCTCTAAAATTTGGGAGATTTGAGGTGTTGGCCTTTTTAGAGCAGTGAGAATTGATGGAGAGTTCCCGATTTATCACTGCCTTTCTAGATCCCATGGCTAAATCAACGTATTTGTTTATTTAGTGTATGGCAAAAACATTGATTGATTGATTGTTAGAGTTGAAAGGGACCATGAAGGCCATCGAGTTCAACCCCCTGCCCAAGCAGAAACCCTATAGTACACCAGTCAAGTGGCAGTTCAATCTTCTCTTAAAAATGTCCAGAGTGATGGAGTTCACAACGTCTGCTGGTAGGTTGTTCCATTGGTTGATTGCTCTGACCGTCAGGAAGTTCCTCCTTATCTCCATGTTGAATCTCTCCTTGGTCAGCTTCCAGCCGTTGTTCCTCGTCCGGCCCTCTGGTGCCCTGAAGAATAAAATGATCCCCTCCTCTCTGTGACATCCCCTCGTATACTTGTAGACTGCTATCATGTCCGCTCTGGCCCTCCTTTTCTCTAGGCTATCCATGCCCAGCTCCCTCCGTCTCTCTTCGTAAGTCTTGGTTTCCAATCCCTTAATCATCTTGGGTGCTCTTTTTTGCACCTTCTCCAGAGTTTCAATGTCTCTTTTGAAGTGTGGTGACCAGAACTGAATACAATACTCCAGGTGTGGTCAGACCAGGGCGTAGTAGAGTGGTATTAAGACTTCCCTGGTCTTGGAGTGTATTCCCCTGTTGATGCAGCTTAGGATTGTGTTGGCTTTTTTAGCTGCTGCTGCACATTGTTGGCTCATGTTTAGTGGATTGTCCACCAAGACTCCGAGGTCTCTTTCATTATAAAGCCCATCACAATTACATTCTCAAGGAGCAAATATGAAACTGTTTACAAACTCAAAACTATTTGCGGAGAGCCGTGGTGCTGAAGTGGTTAGAATGCGGCATTGCAGGCTTACTCTGCCGACTGCCAACAGTTCGAATCTGACTGGCTCAGGGTTGACTCAGCTCTCCATCCCTCCGAGAATGGTAAAATTGAGACCCAGATTGTTTGGGAGGCAATAGACCAGTGATGGGTTCCTATGGATATGGTCAGGTACGCAGAACCGGTACAAAAAATTGATCCCCCCCCTCTTTTTTTCCCTTCTGGGCTCTGGGTATGTTTTTCCTATTGCAGTAAATGAGGTTGGAGGTGTATAATTTTAGAAAAAAACTGTTTGTTGTGTGTACGTACATATACTTCATGTAGAAGATAATGTATATTTTTGTGTGCATCTGTGTAATATGTATGTGCATATATGGCATGTGTACATAGAATTAAATAGTATGGCTATACCTTTGGAGAATCTTTTTTTCCACTGGGAGCTCAACATTCTACGTTACTGTGTTGACACAAGAGAACTTTGATGACTTTTCAGAAAAATTATGGGTTTTTCAAGGGAAGCCAAAATCACAGCTCTGAAAACCAGCTGGATTTCGTAAGGCATTTCACACATCCTTAAAACAAAACCTTCAGGGGCGTTCTCTCTGTCGTCCCGAATCCTCCGTCTGCCTACATCAATTTATCTTGAAATTATATGATAACCGATTCTTCGGTTTAGTCCCGTCCCCCACAACTTGGTAAATGCATTGATTTTAAGGGAAAGTGGCATTATGATAATGATTTTTAAAGTTCATGAGCTTTCCAATTAGCTGGTTGCCGGTCAGAGTTTTGTATCCTAAATTGACATGTGTGGGATTCAGGGATATGCTGCTGGGGGCTCGCAGGGGTTCGGGAGAAACTCTAGCTAAGATTCTGTGCAGTTTGGATAATCCCCAGATTTAAAGTGACCAGATTATAACTTCGATAAAGCTGAACATACTGGGGGGACGGACGGATGATGGATGACTGAAAAGTCTCTACAGACTTTTATCTCAACGTTTGTTTTTGTGTGTTGCTTCGCAGTCCGGCACTTTTATCAATTTATTATCTTTCCGGGTTTTGAGAAACATAAAAACAGTAAGACAAGGGAAGAGAGCAAAGTAGCTTGCCTGTTTTGCTTTCAGGCTGCTTCCTACACTGGAAGCAGTGATCTTTTCCCCCCAACGCCGGAGAAGTGCACGCTTGGTCTCTTCTCCAACCCTCCGATCTCGATCTCTCTCTCTTTTTCTTCCTCTCTCTCTCTCTCTCTCGCTGTTGGGCATGTTGGACTTTATTTGCTCTGGACTCTTTTTCTGGGCGCTGGGAGGAGGGAACTTCTCCCAGTACCCAGAGAATGGAAACACTTCGTTTGCTCTCAGCCATCCAGAGCAAATAAAGCATTTCCTTTTTCTGGGCACCAGGAGGAGGAAACGTCTCCCAGAATCCAGAGAATGGAAACACTTAATTTGCTCTGAGCCATCAAGAGCAAATAAATTGTTTCCTTTTTCTGAGTGCCGGGTGGAGGAATCTTCTCCCAGCACCAAGAGAAAGGAAACACTTCATTTGCTCTGAGCCATCCAGAGCAAATAAAGCATTTCCTTTTTTCTGGGCGACGGGAGGATGAAGCTTCTCCCAGCATCCAGAGAAAGGAAACACTTTATTCGCTCTGGGCAGTCCAGAGAAAGGAAAACTGGAACTTTTTAAAAACCCTGCGGGATGTGGGACAAACTATTAAAAATCAGGACTGTCCCACCAAAAGTGGGACATCTGGTCACCTACCCAAATCCCTCTCTGTCTGGCCTGGCCCATCCCACACCTCCACATGGATCCATTTTGGATGCAGGTAAGTACAAGGCGCATGTGGAGGCTCATGGAGGATAAAAAACACGAGCCTACTGGAAATTTGGGAAGGCCAGAAACGGGCCTGTTTCTGGCCTTCAGGAGGTCTCCGGAGCCTGGGGAGGCTGATCCCATGACCCCAGGGAGAACACAACCTTCATGAATATGAACCAGTTGCCAAGCGTCTGAAATTTGATCACGTGATAGGATCACGTGATCTTGCAGATACTACAATGGCCGGCAGTGTGAAAAACTATCATTTTAAACGTTGCAACGCTATTTTAACTCCAAACCGTCACTAAATACATACAAATCTTCATGGCACCGGGCCAGATTATCTCTGGGACCGCCTTCTGCCGCACGAATCCCAGCGACCAGTTAGGTCCCACAGAGTGGGCCTTCCCCGGGTCCCGTCAACTAAACAATGTCGTTTGGCAGGACCCAGGGGAAGACCCTTCTCTGTGGCGGCCCCGGCCCTCTGGAACCAATTCCCCCCAGAGATTAGAATAGCCCCCATCCTTCTTGCCTTTCGTAAGCTTCTTAAAACCCACCTCTGTCGTCAGGCATGGGGGAACTGAGATATTCTTTCCCCCTAGGCTTTTACAATTTATGTATGGTATGTCTGTATGTATGATTGGTTTTTAAATAAGGGTTTTTAGCTGTTTTAGTATTGGATTGTCACATGTTGTTTTTACCACTGTTGTTAGCTGCCCCGAGTCTACGGAGACGGGCGGCATACAAATCCAATAAATAAATAAATAAATCTAAATAATAATAATAATAATAACAATAACAATAACAACAACAACAACAAAAGAACAACAATATAATAATAATAATAATAATAATAATAATAATAATAATAATAATAGAATTGTTGTAGGTTGAGGACTACCTATAATGATGTGGGTAGCGGAACACAGCTGTAAGCGAATATTTCAGTTACATTACGGGCAAGATGCAACCTACAGACTGAACTTTTTTCTTTTTTGGAAAAACAAAATGCAGAGGAACAGTGTATGATTAATTTATTTCAGCCGCAGAAGAAAAAGAAAGCAGCTTTATTTTTTGGGGGCCATGCAATAATGGCTGCAAAGCTACTGGAGTTTGAAAGAGGAGGAAGAGGATGGTGATAAGAATGGAAGGACCCTCTTTATCTTAAATGCACTTAAGAAGGAGTGGAATATAGAAAAATTCAAAGGCTGAAGACCAAGGTGCAAGATTTAAAAACATGAAAGCAGACTGCGGCTTCCTACCATGAAATCCTATATTTATATGGTCTCTGCCCACATCCTATTCCTTGCTTGGGCTCTTAAAGCTGCCTTAAGATATCACATGAAGGTTCCAGCATTTGAAAGTCAAAGCTTTGGAGAACTTTGCTAGCTTTTGTCCCAGTTCAGATGAATGCTTTCCAAAAAAGTATTGTCTCTGGTTTGGACGTGTTACTGCTTTGGACAGGAAGGTTGTGGAGAGAATGATGAGGACAGCAGAAAAGATTATTGGCAGTTCTCCTCTGTCTATCCAGGGCATGGCATATAAACGATACTCAAGCAGGGCACGCAGAATTGTCTGGGAAGTTACATATCCTCTTAACAATCTGTTTCCCTTGTTGCCTTCCAGGTGGGGCTTCATGGTACCTGAAACAGAACATCCAGATTAAGTCACATTTTTGTGAACTCTCAAGTTCCCTCTTTCCACTTTGTATTCAAAATGGACAGTTATCTGTCTACATCTATGTCGATATCTATCTATCTGTCTATCTGTCTCTATCTATCTATCTATCTATCTATCTATCTATCTATCTATCTATCTATCTATCTTTCTTTCTATCTTTCTATCTATCTATCTATCTATCTATCTATCTATCTATCTATCTATCTATCTACATATCTATCTATCTACATATCTATCTCAAAATATTACACGGGGCAAAACCCGAACTCAGAACAATCTACATATCTATCTATCTACATATCTATCTATCTACATATCTATCTATCTACATATCTATCTATCTACATATCTATCTATCTACATATCTATCTATCTATCTATCTATCTATCTATCTATCTATCTATCTATCCATCCATCCATCCATCCATCCATCCATCCATCCATCCATCTATCCCTCCACCCTCCCTCTCTCCATCCACCCACCCATCCATCCATCTCTGTATCTGTCTATCTGTCTGCCTCTGTGTGTTTATAGCATGTCTATATGTGTTATGTATGCGTTTCGATATGAACTCCATCTGTATAGTCTGGAGGACAGAAGGGAAAGGGGGGAACATGATCAAAACATTTAAATACGTTAAAGGGTTAAATAAGGTTCAGGAGGGAAGTGTTTTTAATAGGAAAGTGTACACAAGAACAAGGGGACACAATCTGAGGTTAGTTGGGGGAAAGATCAGAAGCAATGTGAGAAAATATTATTTGACTGAAAGAGTAGTAGATGCTTGGAACAAACTTCCAGCAGACGTGGTTGGTAAATCCACAGGAACTGAATTTAAACATGCCTGGGATAAACCTATATCCATCCTAAGATAAAATACAGGAAATAGTATAAGGGCAGACTAGATGGACCATGAGGTCTTTTTATGCCGTCAATCTTCTATGTTTCTATGTTTCTAAGATCAGAAGCAACGGGAGAAAATATTATTTTACTGGAAGAGTAGTAGATGCTTGGAACAAACTTCCAGCAGACGTGGTTGGTAAATCCATAGGAACTGAATTTACGCCTGGGATAAACCTATATCCATCCTAAGATAAAATACAGGAAATAGTATAAGGGTAGACTAGATGGACCATGAGGTCTTTTTCTGCCGTCAGTCTTCTATGTTTCTATGGTTCTATGATATATAAATAAACTTTCTCTTGAGAGCATCGCACATAATTTCATTTCATTTCATTAAGTGTGAAAAACGGTCATAACTCATTTCTTTGCAATGCCATTGTAGCTTTGAATGATTACTAAACGAATGTGATTAAAGAGCTGGGGTGGCGCAGCAGGTAGAGTGCTGTACTGCAGGCCACTGAAGCTGACTGTAGATCTGAAGGTCAGCGGTTCAAATCTCATCACCGGCTCAAGGTTGACTCAGCCTTCCATCCTTCCGAGGTGGGTCAAATGAGGACCCAGATTGTGTGGGAAATATACTGGCTCTGTTAAAAAGTGCTATTGCTAACATGTTGAAAGCCGCCCTGAGTCTAAGGAGAAGGGCGGCATAAAAATTGAATAAATAAATAAAATAAATAAAACATCAGGGGAAATAACTCTTATGAAAATCAACCTTTTTATTTTTCACGTTCTTTTGATTTCTTCTCCTTTTAACATATTCTCCTAGAGAGCCGTTCTTGAAATGATCTTGAGCAAAGAAGAAACCCTGGTCTAGATAATATTAATGGAACAGATATAATATTTAACATGGCGGCATCCATTAACTTCAGCCTTGCTTCCAAATGAAACCCTGGAGTATTCCTGGTGTTTAATTTGCATGCATAAATTTGCATCATACATGCAAACTTATGTATACAAATCAAATGCCAGAAATACTCTTGGGTTCGTTTTTTTTCTCCATGGTTGATTTGATTATTTTCATGGGGAATTTTTTAAAAAAAGGAACTCGAGGCCGTGTCTGATGAATGGCAAAAGAGTCTACATTCCTTCATTAAATTTTATAACCCTTAATAACCTGGTAGCTTATAAAGACACTCTGCTTATTAGCAAACCTGTTTTGCATTGCAGTTCCACCTTCATTTTAATGCAAGCCATTGATTTGGGTACATAAATTTTGCATCATACATTTTTTCTCCATGGTTGATTTGATGATTCTTGTGGTTAAATATATTTGAGGGTCGCCCAGAAAGTAATGCACCACATTTTTTTTTCTTCAGCAATTATTTATTGAACACAATGAAACTTACACACAGGAA
Source organism: Erythrolamprus reginae (assembly GCF_031021105.1). NCBI lineage: Eukaryota > Metazoa > Chordata > Lepidosauria > Squamata > Dipsadidae > Erythrolamprus > Erythrolamprus reginae. The sequence continues at coordinate 7,689,287 of NC_091953.1, read as the reverse complement.
AAGGGTTAAAGGGTTAAATAAGGTTCAGGAGGGAAGTGTTTTTAATAGGAAAGTGAACACAAGCACAAGGGGACACAATCTGAAGTTAGTTGGGGGAAAGATCAAAGGCAACATGAGAAAATATTATTTTACTGAAAGAGTAGTAGATCCTTGGAACAAACTTCCAGCAGACGTGGTTGGTAAATCCACAGTAACTGAATTTGGGTGGCACAGCAGGTAGAGCGCTATACTGCAGGCCATTGAAGCTGACTGTAGATCTGTAGGTCAGCAGTTCAAATCTCAAGGTTCAAATCTCAAGGTTGACTCAGCCTACCATCCTTCAGAGATGGGTATAATGAGGACCCGGATTGTGGGGGCAAAATTCTGGCTCTGTTAAAAAGTGCTATTGCTAACATGTTGTAAGCTGCCCTGAGTCTAAGGAGAAGGGCGGCATAAAAATCGAATAAATAAATAAATAAATAAAATAAATAAAAATGCCCTACCCCATCCCTCCGGAGGCTCTCTGGAAGCCAAAAACACCCTCCCAGAGTCTCTTTGCAAACCAAAATTTGGACCAGAATATCTCTGGGACCACCTTCTGCCGCACGAATCCCAGCGACCAGTTAGGTCCCACAGTGTTGGCCTTCTCCGGGTCCTGTCGACTAAACAATGTCGTCTGGTGGGACCCAGGGGAAGAGCCTTCTCTGTGGCGGCTCCGACCCTCTGGAACCAGCTCCCCGCAGAGATTAGGATTGCCCCCACCCTCCTTGCCTTTCAGAAACTCCTTAAAACCCACCTCTGCCGTCAGGCATGTGGGTATTGAAACATCTCCCTCTTGCCCACGTAGTTTCTGTGTATGATTCGATTGTGTGCTTGTTTTTTATATATTGTGGTTCCTTTTGGATTTTTTAACTTAAAACTGTAATTTAGATTGCTAAATATTAGATTTGTTACTATGTATTGTTTTTCGCCATTGTTGTGAGCCGCCTCGAGTCTACGGAGAGGGGCGGCATATAAATCCAATAAATCTAATCTAATCAAAAATCAGCCGGCACACAAATGCACAATGGAGCTAAGCTAGGGCAACGACTCGCATGCCAGCAGAAATGGCTCCATGTGCCACCTGTGGCGCCCGTGCCATAGGTTCGCCATTCTGGAGACCTCACCTACAAAAAGATATTGACAAAATTGAACGGGTCCAAAGACGGGCTACAAGAATGGTGGAAGGTCTTAAGCATAAAACGTATCAGGAAAGACTTAATGAACTCAATCTGCATAGTCTGGAGGACAGAAAGAAAAGGGGGGACATGATCGAAACATTTAAATATGTTAAAGGGTTAAATAAGGTCCAGGAGGGAAGTGTTTTTAATAGGAAAGTGAACACAAGAACAAGGGGACACAATCTGAGGTTAGTTGGGGGAAAGATCAAAAGCAACATGAGAAAATATTATTTTACTGAAAGAGTAGTGGATCCTTGGAACAAACTTCCAGCAGACGTGGTTGGTAAATCCACAGTAACTGAATTTAAACATGCCTGGGATAAATGCATATCCATTGTAAGATAAAATACAGGACATAATATAAGGGCAGACTAGATGGATCATGAGGTCTTTTTCTGCCGTCAGTCTTCTATGTTTCTATGGAATGTGTCACCGATTTAAATAAACGTCACTCCAGACGCACATCTAGGAGAACGAAAGTTTACCGTTTCTGTCTAAGTGATATACACCCTCTGCTAAAATCTGTGTCATCGAACAAAATACACAGCCTTCCACCACAGGAAACAAGAAGGGCCTATTGTTAACTAACAGTTTGGGGGCCTTCTGAATTTTGAGAGGCCGAGGCTTGTATCTGAGCAAGGGACTGTCAAACCAATCTCTCCTGCTGCTAGTCTATGCGTATTAAGCCTAATGGCAGGATGGATGTTACTCACCATGTGTCTTCATTACAGCAGCTTTCCAGAATTCAAACTGAGCGGTTGTTAAAGCTACCCCTTTGGTGAGAACATTCATTCTTTCTTTTTCTTTTTTCTTTTAAAAGGGAGAAAACTCCAATATACCTCAATACAATCCTACTTTGTGACTTATATTTACTACTTATATTCTATAAAAAATTTAGCGTAATTTCTTAACAACACAGATAAAATAATATATCAAAATTGTCAAAACTATGATAGAAGAAGGATCTGAAAAAATATATTTGAAAAAATAAAAATAAAATGTATTCATATATAATTTCCTTTGCTACCACTTAATCCAATTAATATCCTTTATATTTTATCAATACTAAAAATTATATACTAAAACTTACTTTAAAAACTTTCAATCTGTTTTAGGGTAACAATATATAATCATTAATTTCATAAGAAAAATAAACTTATTTCTTAATATAAAATTTGCAATATTAAAATCACCAAATGTCAAATAAAGGCAGAGAGAAAAAAAAATAACTAAATGTAAGAAAAAAGAGGACAAGAGAGAGGATTTTTTTTTTAAAAAATCCAATAATTATTCGTTTATTATTATTATTATTATTATTATTATTATTATTATTATTTATTGGATTTGTATGCCGCCCCTCTCCGGAGACTTGGGGCGGCTAACAGCAATAATAAGACAGTATACAATAATAATCCATTACTAAAAACGATTAAAGAACCCATTAATATAAAAACCAAACATACATATGAAAGTTTATGAAAGTATTCCTTTCCTTTGACACTTTATAACCTGCTAAAATTTTATTATTGTTGTTATTAAAAAAATAAATTACAATAGAGGTTTAAAAAATACAAAGAGAGAAGAAAACGGATGCAAGATAGAAAAATACAGAAAATAATAAGGGAATAAGGTGTAGAGAAGAAAAGAGCAAGGGAGGAAAGAGTGGGTTGCTGGATGGATGGTCCCGTACCGCACCTCAAAGCAAACTGCTTTCAATGACTGGAGTCAACCGAGCTCTGGAAAACAAAGATATTTTGGCTTTTTTTGGTCATCTTAACTGAGATATTAAACTGACAATAAAAACAAAGCCAATAGCTATAAAAGTTTCTGGGGAAAAAAAGTTATCTTTTTTTATTGGAATGCTCACCTGGGAACTCAATGGAGGATCAATCAATACACAGTGTTGGTTTAATTTATTTTGGTGGTTTTAACCCAACCCTGGGGGAAAAAAGTTGTTTGAGTGCAAACATTAAGCAACCTTTGAAACCGCGACTCCATTTTTTCCATCCTGGTGTGTTCTCTGTAGTTCCAAGGCATGGCTGGATAGGTTGGAGGAGATCAAACCAATATATCCCATTGTTCAGTATCGGGCTTCAGACAATTTGTGAATTGAGCCTTTGTTTATTTTCCCAAGAATTCATAGAGTGTGTTTTTACAGGTAGTCAGTCCTTTTCTTGACGACCTCAATGGAGCTTTCGACTCAGTGGTTCATGACAAACTACAGTGATACCTTGTCTTACAAACTTAATTGGTTCCGGGACGAGGTTCTTAAGGTGAAAAGTTTGTAAGATGAAACAATGTTTCCCATAGGAATCAATGGAAAAGCGATTAATGCGTGCAAGCCCAAAATTCACCCCTTTTGCCAGCCGAAGCGTCCGTTTTTGCACTGCTGGGATTCCCCTGAGGCTCCCCTCCATGGGAAACCCCACCTCCAGACTTCTGTGTTTTTGCGATGCTGCAGGGGAATCCCAGCATCGCAAAAATGAGCACTTCGCTGGCAACGGAAGTTTGGAGGTGGGGTTTCCCAGCGAAGGGAGCATCAGTGAAATCGCAGCATCACAAAAACACTGAAGTCCTCAAAACCCCACCTCCGGACCTCTGTGTTTTTGTGATGCTGCGATTTCACTGAGGCTCCCCTCGCTGGGAAACCCCACCTCCGGACTTCGTTGCCAGCGAAGTGTCTGTTTTTGCGCTGATGGATTCCCCTGCTAAGATTCCCCTGCAGTATCACAAAACCATGGAAGTCCGGAGGTGGGGTTTCCCATGGAGGGGAGCCTCAGAGGAATCCCAGCAGTGCAAAAACGGGTGCTTTGCTGGCAACGGAAGTCCAGAGGAGGGGCATTCCACCGGCGGCGGTGGGTTTGTAAGGTGGAAATAGTTTGTAAGAAGAGGGAAAAAAATCTTAAACCCCGGGTTTGTATCTCGAAAAGTTTATATGATGAGGGGTTTGTAAGACGAGGTATCACTGTACTTCTAAAATTCAAGTCCTACGGCATCTCAGTATCCCTCCATAATTGGATAACTGTGTTCCTATCAAACGTTACCCTTAGACTATCTACTGTTGGCCTTTCACAATTCCTAAGTGTCCTAGCATCGTCCATAGCATTACACAGTTGTCCTATTTATGTTTTTCTGATGTTTTCGGTTCTTTTCTGAAGGAATCTAATCATATTTGGATATCTTTACCTGCTCTATCATAACTACCTTTCATTTAATTTTGCAGTGTGTCGCTCTATTATTTTCTTGAGGTTGAGGGATAAAATGGGACTTTGCTTGTCGGAATGTCACAGAAAGGGGATCGGTCAAATGATCCCTGGATATAGAATAGGATATAGAATATAGAATAGAGAGAGCAGAGTAGAGTAGAGTGGGATAGGATAGAACAGAATAGAATAGAAGAAAGAATAGAAGAGGATAGGACAGGACAGGACAGAACAGATAGAATGGGCAATGAATAGAGTAGGAATAGTGTTGGGAAACACTGGACTAGATCAGTGTTTCCCAACCTTGGCCATTTGAAGATATGTGGACTTTGTTCTGTCGGGCTCTCTGGTAGACTCCTCCCAAAAATTCACAGGTACAAATTTCAGACACACACACGTTTGAAAATTCAAAACAATGTTCTTTATAATGAAAATTCACTTAAACCAAGCCCTCTTTTGGTATAGCAAAGAGCACTCGTCTCCAAACAATTCACAGTCCTTCTTCTTTCACAAAGTGAAACACACTTTGCTCTGGTTTAGTTTCAAAGTGGGGAAAAATCAGCACACAAAAGGTCAAAGTCAGTAAAGCAGTCACGAAACACAAGGATCAGATAATCCTCCACAATGGCCAAACCCACAGGCTGCTATTTATAGCAGCCTCACTATTGACCACAGCCCCACCCAACCACAGGTGGCCTCATTTTCTTTGATAATAATCTCTCAGTTGTTGCTGCCTATGCATCGCTCTCCGCATGCGTGGCTGTATCATTAACTCTTGTTCTGAATCCAAGGAGGAGCCAGATAATTGATCTCCTTCTGAGCTGTCTGCCCCACTCTCCTCCTCCCTGTCACTCATGTCTTCCTGGTCAGAGGAGCCTTCATCATCAGATTCCACCAGGGGCAAAACAGGCCTGCAGCATGTGGATGTCTCCCCCACATCCACACTCCTTGGGGCAGGAGCTGGGCCAGAGCTAACCACAACAGACTTCAACTCCCAGAATTCCCCAGCCAGCATTCGCTGGCTGGGGAATTCTGGGAGTTGAAGTCCAAATATCTTCAAGTGGCCAAGGGTTGGGAAACACTGGACTAGATGACCTACAAAGTCCCTTCCAACTCTGTTTAGTCCGTTAATCCCCAACCTGCTCTCACAAGTAGAATAATTAAGGGGCTTCACCCGGAACGCTTAAACGGAGACAAGACTTTGAACCAACCGGCTCTCATAATTCAGTTAAATTTGGATCGTAAGACGGCCCTGTCTCTGCGTTGCTATGGAAACGGGCGACTTCTTTTATTTAGAAATACCCTTCCAGAACTACGAGGATGCATGTAGGACGTGGGAGGTGAAACATCTCCATTCTTAGAGCTGATGTGCCGCTTGCTTCTTCCTATTAGCAGAAATAGAAAGAAAGCATGTGTCTGTCTGTCTGTGTGTGTGTGTGTGTGTAAACGATGCTTTACTTTCATCTCTAAAACATTCGCCGAACTGCAGCAAACTCAGCCAGTTGACGGGCGACGATGTTGGCGGGAGGGAGATGCAGGACCACCTTGATGTTTTTATTTTTATTTTTTGAAGGGACAGGCTTGGCTTCTATCCAACGTGCTGTCGGGAAGTTATAGCAGCCGTCAAGAATTCCTCCACACGGACCCAGATTCAAAAGTGAGCTGGAATCAACTCGCTAAAGGGGGAAAGTGACATTCCATGGAGGGTGACATTATTAGGCGATGGAAGAGAAGGATTAAGAATGGAATGGAATAGGAATAGGAAGGAATAGGAATAAAATGAATAGAATAGAATAGGAATAAGAATAGAATTAGAATGGAATGGGATAGAATAGGAATAGGAAGGAATAGGAATAGGAAGGAATAGGAATAGGAAGGAATAGGAATAACATTAATAGAAGAATAGGAATAAGAATAGAATTAGAATGGAATAAGAATAGGAATAGGATTAGAATGGAATAGAATAGGAATAGGGATAGGGATAGGAAGGAATAGGAATAAGAAAGAATAAGAGTAGGAATAGGAATAGGAATAAAATTAATAGAATAGAATAGGAATAGAATTAGAATAGAATAGACTAGGAATAGGAATAAAATTAATAGAGTAGAATAGGAATAGGAATAGAATTATAATGGAATAGGAATAAGAATAATAGAATAGGAATAGAATTAGAATTTAATAAGAATAGGAATAGGGTTAGAATGGAATAAGAATAGAATAGAATAGGAACAGAATAGAATAGAAATAGGAAGGGATAGGAATAGGAATAAAACTAGGAATAAAATTAATAGAACAGAATAGGAATAGAATTAGAATGGAATAAGAATAGGAATAGAATGGAATAAGAATAGAATAGGAACAGAATAGAATAGAAATAGGAAGGGATAGGAATAGGAATAAAACTAGGAATAAAATTAATAGAATAGAATAGGAATAGAATTAGAGTGGAATAAGAATAGGAATAGGAGTAGGATTAGAATGGAATACGAATAGAATAGAATAGGAATAGGAATAACATTAATAGAAGAATAGGAATAAGAATAGAATTAGAATGGAATAAGAATAGGAATAGGATTAGAATGGAATAGAATAGGGATAGGGATAGGAAGGAATAGGAATAAGAAAGAATAAGAGTAGGAATAGGAATAGGAATAAAATTAATAGAATAGAATAGGAATAGAATTAGAATAGAATAGAACAGGAATAGGAATAAAATTAATAGAGTAGAATAGGAATAGGAATAGAATTATAATGGAATAGGAATAAGAATAATAGAATAGGAATAGAATTAGAATTGAATAAGAATAGGAATAGGGTTAGAATGGAATAAGAATAGAATAGAATAGGAACAGAATAGAATAGAAATAGGAAGGGATAGGAATAGGAATAAAACTAGGAATAAAATTAATAGAATAGAATAGGAATAGAATTAGAATGGAATAAGAATAGGAATAGAATGGAATAAGAATAGAATAGGAACAGAATAGAATAGAAATAGGAAGGGATAGGAATAGGAATAAAACTAGGAATAAAATTAATAGAATAGGAATAGGAATAGAATTAGAGTGGAATAAGAATAGGAATAGGAGTAGGATTAGAATGGAATACGAATAGAATAGAATAGGAATAGGAATAAAATTAATAGAAGAATAGGAATAAGAATAGAATTAGAATGGAATAAGAATAGGAATAGGATTAGAATGGAATAGAATAGGAATAGGGATAGGGATAGGGATAGGAAGGAATAGGAATAAGAAAGAATAAGAGTAGGAATAGGAATAGGAATAAAATTAATAGAATAGAATAGGAATAGAATTAGAATAGAATAGAATAGGAATAGGAATAAAATTAATAGAGTAGAATAGGAATAGGAATAGGAATAGAATTATAATGGAATAGGAATAAGAATAATAGAATAGGAATAGAATTAGAATTGAATAAGAATAGGAATAGGGTTAGAATGGAATAAGAATAGAATAGAATAGGAACAGAATAGAATAGAAATAGGAAGGGATAGGAATAGGAATAAAACTAGGAATAAAATTAATAGAATAGAATAGGAATAGAATTAGAGTGGAATAAGAATAGGAATAGGAGTAGGATTAGAATGGAATACGAATAGAATAGAATAGGAATAGGAATAAAATTAATAGAATAGGAATAGGAATAGAATTAGAATGGAATAAGAATAGGATTAGAATGGAATAAGAATAGGAATAGGATTAGAATGGAATAAGAATAGGAATAGGATTAGAATGGAATAAGAATAGGAATAGGATTAGAATGGAATAAGAATAGAATAGAATAGGAATAGAATAGAATAGAAATAGGAAGGAATAGGATTAGGAATAAAACTAGGAATAAAATTAATGGACTAGAATAGGATTAGGAGTAGAATTAAAATGGAAAAGGAATAGGAATAAAATTAATAGAATAGAATAGGAATAGAATTTGAATGGAATTAGAATAGGAATAGGAGTAGGATTAGAATGGAATAGAAATAGAATAGAATAGGAATAGGAATAAAATTAATAGAATAGGAATATCAATAGAAATAGGAAGGAATAGGAATAGGAATAAAAATAGGAATAAAATTAATAGAATAGAATAGGAATAGAATTAAAATGGAATAGGAATAGGAATATGATTAGAATGGAACAGGAATAGGAATAGGAAGGAATAGGGATAGAACAGAACAGAATAGAACAGGAGTTAGAAGGGACCTTGGAGGTCTTCTAGTCCAACCCCAAGCTTAGGCGGAAGCTCCTATACCCGTGATGGCAAACCTGTTGGCTTGCATGCCACAGGTGGCACACAGAGCCATATCGGAGGGCACATGATTGCCTGTCTTGGTTGCTATGACTATTCATTGGCTGACCTTGTTACCATTGACTCTCCCAGTTCATGAATATCTGAACAACTTTTATTTTGAAGGCGACTGCTATATGTTTTTTTCAATTTACATATGTGGATGGGTGCATACCTATCTATGCACTTTCTACAGCCCTATTGCACTGTAATAATTATTTAAAGTTTTAGAATTCATAAAGGACATTTATGTTTTGAACCCAAATCATCCATAACTACTTTAAACAATCCACTATTTTTTTAAAAAAAGATTCTTAGCATTGGGTCTAAAATTTAAATAAAACAGTAGGTCCTACTTTGATTTAAGCATGATTTATTTAATAAGCCACAACCGATGGGGTTCATCAACATTTTATGGAATGGGTTATGATGGTAAAAATACATAATAGTTAAGTTCACATAAAACACTCACCCAAAATGAAACACTTTAAGGTAACATGGTGTGTGGATTGAGTTCTCCAGTAACAACATTAAAAATTACTACAGTCCTTTAAGCATCTCATGTATATCAAATTGTCTTTTGAAATTAATTTCATGGATATTAACTTTCTCAAAGCACGTAATTAATTTTTTGATTCATGGAACTTTTGCATGGCACTAACCCTCTGATGAGAAAAAGCTATATTGGCAATTTGTACGATTGTGGGTAAAATAACAAAGTTTTCAAGAATTTCCAAAACAAAACCAGATGTTGAAATATTCTCATTCTAGTAATTATGGCAATCACGTGCATTCTATCAGAGTTGTGCATAGTGGGAGTGGGGGAGATATGTGGTGTTGTGAACCAAGCCCCCCCCCCCACTTGGTTCACAGGTGATGCTGATGAAGATATTAGAGGGGCGTGGCTCAGAATGCCACACCCACTTTTTGCTTGTTTTCATATCTCCTTGCAAACATCCTCGGAGAGGGGCAGCATACAAATCTAATAAATAATAATAATAATAATAATTATTATTATTATTATTATTATTATTATTATTATTGCTGATTGAGTGCAAATAGCGTCTTCAACCTTTTCCACCTTCTTTATGGTCAAAGAAACTAAATAACTACAAATTTCTCCAGAAATTTGGGGACGAGAGAGATTGGAATCTCTCCAGGGCAGAAATCGACAGAGGCCAGATCCCCCTAAGGTCCCTGAAACATTCATTCATTCATTCATTCATTCATTCATTCATTCATTCATTCATTCATTCATTCATTCAACTGCCTGCCTGCCTACCCACCCAATCCAATCCACCCACCCACCCACCCACCCACCCACCCACCCACCCACCCACCCACCCACCTATCTATCTATCTATCTATCTATCTATCTATCTATCTATCTATCTATCTATTTGATTTCTATGCCGCCCCTTGCCTGAGAATCAGCAGTTTACAGCAAAAATTAATGCAAACATATTAGAACAGGAGTTAGAAGGGACCTTGGAGGTCTTCTAGTCTAACCCCAAGCTTAGGCGGAAGCTCCTATACCCGTGATGGCAAGTTAAAATACAACCTTAAAAACCCAATACTTAAAATTAATCCCATTCATCCCATCATGCACCCTGCACTCAGTCCTTGGCCGGGGCTAGAAATTAAAAACTCAGTGGCCCCAGGCCTGTCAGCAGGGGTGGGTTTTTAAAGCCTTATGGAAGGTGGGGAGAGGGAGTTCGTTCCATAGGGCCGGGGCCACCACAGAGAAGGCTCTTCCCCTAGGCCACGCCAGATGACGTTGTCTGGCTGATGGGACCTGGAGAAGGCCGACTCCGTGGGACCTGACCAGTCGCTGAGATACATGAGGCAGACGACAGTCCCCTATGTATTCTGGTCTGGTGCCATGTAGGGCTTTAATCTGCTTGTTCCCAAGAGAAGGCAGTTAATCTGGGAAGGGTTGTTATAAATAGGCAAGCAATAATAAAGAAATTACTCTGATCGGTTCACGGCGTCATCCTGGTTTCTGGTGCCTGATGCAAATCACAGCATTGCATTTTGCATCTCCTGGGTTGGTTCCGTAGGCAGCCTCATGTAAAATGTATGAATAGTAGTTCAGCTGAAGGATGATCAAACCCTTCACTGGGGGACGAAAGTAAAACTGGGGAAGGTTAAGTCCGAAGAAGTATGAGAAGCTGAGTTGGCGATGTTTCTACAGATATTTCCAATCTGTCGACCAGCTATAAACATAAATATTCTGTTAATGAGCAACTTGGCATGTTGCCGGGATTCAGATAGAAGAATGATGAGCTGTCACACCATCATTTTCAATTGGAAAAAAAATAATTCTCAAGAGTAAATATGATGGTAGCAATAGCACGTAGTCTTATATACCCCTTTGTAATGCATAGAATAGAATAGGATAGAATAGAATAGAACAGGAACATAATAGAATAGCATAGAACAGCATAGAATAGAATAGAACAGGAACATAATAGAATAGAATAGGATAGGATAGAATAGAATACAATAGAATAGAACAGGAACAGGAACATAATAGAATAGAATAGAATAGAACAGGAACATAATAGAATAGCATAGAATAGAATAGACTAGCATAGAATAGAATAGAATAGCATAGAATAGAACAGGAACATAATAGAATAGAATATAAATGAACAGGAACATAATAGAATAGAATAGAATAGAACAGGAACATAATAGAATAGCATAGAATAGAACAGGAACATAATAGAATAGCATAGAATAGAATAGAATAGGAACAGGAACAGGAACATAATAGAATAGCATAGAATAGAATAGAATAGGAACAGGAACAGGAACAAGAATAGAATAGAATAGAATAAAATAGCATAGCATAGCATAGCACAGCACAGCATAGCATAGATCCTTGTATCAGCTACTCAGTTACTAAAGTCGTATTTCCTGCAGTCGAGTTTAGAGCGGTAAGCTTAAATTTGTATCTGTTGTGTGCTCGCGTGTTGTTGTGGTTGACGCTGAAGTAGTCGTTGACAGGAAGGACGTTGTCGCAGATGATTTTAGGGGCTATGCTTAGGTCGTGTTTAAGGCGACGTAGTTCTAAGCTTTCCAAACCGAGGATTGTAAGTCTACTACTGCTTCTTTGAGTTGCTCCATGCTCTGGCTAGTGTCGGCTTTGATGGTGTGCAGCCATTGTGTTCTCGGATGGCCTGGTTTCCTTTCACTGCTAACTCTTCCAAACATAATTGCTTTCTCCAATGAATCCCACCGCTTGTGATTTTTGTGGTTTTTTGCCTTCCAGGGACATGTCTGCTGCTATATGCTCCAGTACTTTCCTTGTTAGTCACCTTTGCTATCCAAGGAATAAGCAGGAGTCTTCTTCGGCACCACAGCTCAAAACGAGTCGATTTTTCTTCCTGTCTTGTTTTTATAAAGTCTAAGGGCAAATGTAATCTAATCCTGCTCCAGTTAACAGTGGTGTCCCGCAAGGCAGTGTTTTAGGACCTACTCTCTTTATACTCTACATAAACGACCTCTGTGACAATATCACAAGCAATTGTGTTCTCTTTGCTGATGATGTTAAACTATTTAATACCAGTGACAATACTTCTACCCTTCAAAAGGACCTTGACCATGTAGCTGAATGGTCTAACAACTGGCAAATGCAAATATTTATTTTTTATTTTATTTTATTTTATTTTATTTTATTTTATTTTATTTTATTTTATTTTATTTTATTTTATTTTATTTTATTTTATTTTATTTTATTTTATTTTATTTTATTTTATTTTATTTTATTTTATTTTATTTTATTTTATTTTATTTTATTTTATTTTATTTTATTTTATTTTATTTTATTTTATTTTATTTTATTTTATTTTATTTTATTTTATTTTATTTTATTTTATTTTATTTTATTTTATTTTATTTTATTTTATTTTATTTTTATTTTTATTTTTATTTTTATTTTTATTTTATTTTATTTATTTTATCTTATCTTATCATTTTATTTTATTTTATATTTATTTGTTGATTGATTGATTAATTGATTGATTGTTAGAGTTGAAAGGGACCATGAAGGCCATCGAGTTCAACCCCCTGCCCAAGCAGGAACCCTATAGTACACCAGTCAAGTGGCAGTTCAATCTTCTCTTAAAAATGTCCAGAGTGTTGGAGTTCACAACATCCGCTGGTAGATTGTCCATTGGTTGATCGCTCTGACCATCAGGAAGTTCCTCCTTATCCCCATGTTGAATCTCTCCTTGGTCAGCTTCCAGCCGTTGTTCCTCGTCCGGCCCTCTGGTGCCCTGAAGAATAAAGTGATTCCCTCCTCTCTGTGACATCCCCTCGTATACTTGTAGACTGCTATCATGTCCGCTCTGGCCCTCCTTTAGGCTATCCATGCCCAGTTCCCTCAGTCTCTCTTCGTAAGTCTTGGTTTCCAATCCCTTAATCATCTTGGTTGCTCTTTTTTGCACCTTCTCCAGAGTTTCAACAAATGCTCCATCCTACACATTGCTAAAACGAATCCGAACACTAAATACATACTTGGTAAAACTGAACTAACAGAGGACCCTCCCTCAGTCAAAGACCTTGGAGTACTCATTTCCAATGACCTAAGTGCTAGAGACCACTGTAACAGCATTGCCAAAAAAGCATTAAGAATTGTAAACCTAATCTTATGTAGCTTCTTCTCTAGAAACACTGATTTATTAACCAGAGCATACAAAACATTTGTCAGACCTATTCTAGAATATAGCTCACCTGTGTGGAATCCACACTGCATGTCAGATATTAATACAATCGAACGAGTCCAGAAATACTTCACAAGAAGAGTCCTTCACTCCTCTTCACGTAACAAATTACCCTACTCCTCCAGACTTCAAATACTAAATCTAGAAAATTTACAACTACGTCGTCTCCGAACTGAATTAACTGTTGTTCATAAAATCATACATCATAATGTACTCCCTGTCAGTGACTACTTCACCTTTAACAACAACAACACAAGAGCACGTAATAGATGCAAACTGAATGTAAATCGCTCCAAACTTGACTGCAGAAAATATGATTTCACCAATAGAGTGGTCACTGCCTGGAACTCATTACCTGACTCTGTTGTAGCTTCCCCCAAATCATTAAGTGTTGTACCTCACAAGGAATTTGTCTTGGTGCACATGCTCTCAGTGTACATAAAAGAAAATATAGATTTGTCACGAAACATATGGTACAGCACTTAATGATTGTCACAGGGGTCAAATAAGCCTGAGTTGGTGGAGAAGGAACATTCTTTGTTGTGCTTTTTTGATGATGGTTTTGATGTTAGGTGACCATTTTAGGTCTTGAGATATGAAAGAACCTAGAAATTTGAAAGGTCTCTATTGTTGATACTGTGTTTTTCTAGTATTGCGAGAGGTGGAAGGGTAGAAGGGTTTCTCCTAAAGTTTCTACGGGTTTGAGTGTGTTCAGTTCTAGATTGTTCCTGTAACACCATAAGGTTAGTTGTTTGCCTGCATACACATACACCCAGACACACACAGAGTAAAAGAGAATAATTTCATAGGATCAGCAGTTTTCTGTTTTTTAGTGTGTTTGTGGTTGAGTGGCACTTCCACACCTCTCCAATTTTGAGATTCCTGCGGGTGATCAGGATTTGGAAGGAGTTCTAAATCTCCTTCGTTGTTTCTTTCTTTCTTCCGCCCTCCAACCCCCAAAGTGCACAAATGCCTACATGACAAGCTATAGTAATGGGCCACCTGTTTGTACTCTGTCTCACCATCTTCCCTACACACCCTTGCAATCTGTCTCTTTGAAAATGATCAGGAAATAACAGGAGCACTTAATGCTCTTTGAAGCTGGCACTTTCGGTGCCTTTGATACGCCCACGTGCAAAGTTTCTCTCCCCCCCATCTCTCTCTTTTTAAAAAATCAAATAAATAAAGAAATAAATCTCCAAGAACATCTGGCCTTTTGTCTCCCATCTTCTTTGGCAGGGAAATATTTTGATTTCTTGTTTGCAAAGATGTACAGCAGTATGTCCTTATGCAAACCAGCCTGTTCTCTAAGCATCGTTTGCCAAAAGATTTGTGTTTGTTGTATTTGTGTGAAGCTTGGCTTTTTGATGCTCCGGGTGAGCAATAACCAGACTGTGTGCTTCTCCTAACCTTCTGGAATGTTCTCCTCATTGAGAGTGTCAGAGCGAAGCAGGAAATTAAAAAAAAAAGGGGGGGGTGTTTTAGGTTTAATAATTTGTTGAAGAACATACAACTTTAATTAATAGCCTACACATTTAATTAATAATTTAATTAAATAATTGCTCTCCTATATCTCCTATACCTTTCTTCTATTCATATATGTCTTCTTCTATTCTTTCATTGATATGTTCTATTCCTATCACTTCTTTTCTATTCTTTCTTAGATATATTTTGCTATGAGTATATCCTCTATAACCTTCATGTGTATACCCACTAAAACCCTCATTGTGTATTGGACAAAATCAATCAATCAATCAATCAATAAAAATAAATAATTTAATTTCATTTGAATGCTCTGTTAATTAAATAAAAATATAAACTATTTTTGGGAAATATAATCAAAACTCAGTCTAAACAGGAGACCAATGTTTATTAATTAAATTAAATTATTAATTAAATTTGTATGCTCTATTAATTAAATTTGTATTAATGCAAATTTAATTAATAATTTAATTAATAAACATTGGTCTCCTGTTTAGATTGAGTTTTGATTTTATATTTTTATTTATTTATATCCCGGCCCTTTATTATTTTTACAAATAACTAGAGACAGTGAATATATCCAACACAACCTTGTCCTCAAATTTTCCTCATAAATGACAACCTTGTGAGGTCAATTGGCTAAGAGAGTGATTGGCCTAAAATCATATACTGTAGTTGAGTTTCATGGCTAAAACTAAGGCGGGACTAGAACTCATAGTCTCCTGGTGATTGACCCAAAGTCACCCATTTCATGCCTAAGACAGGACTAGAACTCAATGTCTCCTGGTGATTGGCCCAAAGTCACTCAGGTTGCTTTCATGCCTAAGGCGGGACTAGAACTCAATGTCTCTTGGTGATTGGCCCAAAGTCACCCTGTTAGCTTTCACGTCTAAGTCGGAACTAGAACTCACCATCTCCTGCTGATTGGCCCAAAAGTCACTCAGGTGGCTTTCATGCCTAAGGCAGGACTAGAACTCAATGTCTCCTGATGATTGGCCCAAAGTCACCCAGCTGTCTTTCATGCCTAAGGCAGGATTGTTATTATTGTTGTTGTTATTGTTATTGTTATTATATGATTACTATTATATTATAAAATATTATTATATTTATTATTATATTTATAATTGCTTTTATATCTATTATTATAATTTTTATTATTATAATCCCTAAGGCAGGATTTTATTTATTTACTTACTTATTTACTTACTTACTTACTTATTTAATTAACATATGCCGATTTATTAGAACTCATCATCTCCTAGGGATTGACCCAAAGTCACCCACCTGGCTTTCATGCCTTTCTCTGGGGAAATCTGTCGGAGAGGGGCGGCATACGAATCTAATAAATTATTATTATTATTATTATTATTATTATTATTATTATTATTATTATTATTATTATTATTATTATTATGTCAATACAACACAGCAAACGAGATCACTCTGCTGGATTTCGTATTTCATCACCAGTCGGGCGCTTCCCAAGCACCTAGGACTGCGTGATGCAGCTGCGAATTATGTTTGCTGATCCCAGTAAAGCGGCCTTTTGCAATTGACAGATGGAGATTTTGTCAATTCCGATGGTTTCCAAATGTCCGCTGAGATCCTTTGTTACTGCGCCCAGCGTGCCAAGGACCACTGGGACCACTTTCACTGGCTTATGCCAGAGTCGTTGCAGCTCGATTTTTAGATTTTTGTATTTCACTAATTTCTCTAGCTGCTTCTCCTCAATTCTGCTGCCTCCTGGGATTGCGATGTCGATGATCCATACTTTCTTTTTCTCCACAATCAGGATGTCTGGTGTGTTATGCTTCAGAATTCGGTCAGTCTGAAGTCGGAAGTCCCACAGTAGTTTTGCTTGCTCATTTTCTACCACTTTTTCGGGCTTATGATCCCACCAGTTCTTTGCCACTGGTAAATGGTAGTTCCGGCACAAGTTCCAGTGGATCATCTGTGCCACAGCATCGTGTCTATGCTTGTAGTCAGTCTGTGCGATCTTTTTGCAGCAGCTGAGTATGTGATCGATTGTTTCATCTGTTTCTTTACAGAGTCTGCAGACTTTAGCAATGGAGTTGTTGAAGCCTGGAACTCATTATTATTATTATTATTATTATTATTATTATTATTATTATTATTATTATTATTATTATTATTAATCTGACAAGAATCACATTTGCAAATTGTTCTAACATCCCATCTAAAATGGTAGATCACAAGCGGATTACTCTCTGCTCAATTGTTCCCCCTGATATTTCCCCCCCCTCTGGACAAAACCCTTTTCATTCCGTTGACAAAGCTAATGTCTTATTTGTAGTAAAGGTGGGAATTTATGCATTTATTACATAAATCACCGCCAAGCAAAATATTGCTTTTAAGAGCTGTGTGAATAACTGCAAATTCAAAAGCTTCCACACTTAGTCTCCAATCCAGACTTTTGTCCATTAGAGCCATTGTTTTATGAGCCTGCCCAGATACTAAGAAAAAAAGAGAACATTAAAAAAGAAGGAAATCTTTTTTTCTCCATCAATCAATATATTGATATGTGAGGAAAACAAGAATGATTTACAAGGATAAAAGCAGAGAGAGAGAGAGAAGCATGGGAAATTAGATGAAGTTACGCTTTCTTTATTCCTTCCAAGTGAATTCTTTATTCTTCTTTTTTTCTGATCTTCCTTTCTGATGTCTTGGTAAGACCACAACTGGAATATGGCATTCGGTTTTGGTCGCCACAATATTAAAACCACACTTCAAAAGAGACACTTCAAAAGAGACATTGAAACTCTGGAGAAGGTGCAAAAAAGAGCAACCAAGATGATTAAGGGATTGGAAACCAAGACTTACAAAGAGAGACTGAGGGAACTGGGCATGGATAGCCTAGAGAAAAGGAGGGCCAGAGCGGACATGATAGCAGTCTACAAATATACGAGGGGATGTCACAGAGAGGAGGGGATCACTTTATTCTCCAGGGCACCAGAGGGCTGGACGAGGAACAACGGCTGGAAGCTGACCAAGGAGAGATTCAACATGGAGATAAGGAGGAACTTCCTCACGGTCAGAGCGATCAACCAATGGAACAACCTACCAACGGACGTTGTGAACTCCAACACTCTGGACATTTTTAAGAGAAGATTGAACTGCCACATGACTGGCGTGCTATAGGGTTCCTGCTTGGACAGGGGGTTGAAGTTGATGGCCTTCATGGTCTCTTTCAACTCTAACACTCAATCAAT
Source organism: Erythrolamprus reginae (assembly GCF_031021105.1). Lineage (NCBI taxonomy): Eukaryota > Metazoa > Chordata > Lepidosauria > Squamata > Dipsadidae > Erythrolamprus > Erythrolamprus reginae. The sequence goes on along the minus strand of NC_091953.1, from coordinate 7,671,135 downwards.
CAATCAATAAATAAAAAGATGCGGAGACTCTGGAAATAGTGCAGAAAAGAACATAAATACTATTAGGTTGTTGCAGGATAAAACATAGGAAGAATGGTTGCAGGAGTTGAATATGTCTAGTTGAATGAAAAGGACTCTGGGGTTAGCAGTGTTGCTATCGGTCTGGTAGCGCACTGTGCACTGGTAGCGACTGCTAGATTGTGCAATTTGCGCACAACCATTCCTGTGGTAGTCCTATGGGCCCCATCCTTTTTTGTATTTTTTGCTTCGTACTCATGCACAGAAGCAAAATCTTGCAAGGAGATGTGAATGTGCATGACCACAACAACAACAGAGTTGGAAGGGACCTTGGAGGTCTTCTAGTCCAACCCCCTGCTTAGGGAGGAAACCCTACACTACTTCAGACAGATGGTTATCCAACATCTGCTTAAAAACTTCCACTGTTGGAGCATTCACAACTTCTGGAGGCAAGCTGTTGCAATGATCAACCGTTCTGACTGTCAGGAAATTTCTCCTTAGTTCTAAGTTGCTTCTCTCCTTGTTTAGTTTCCACCCATTGCTTTTGTTCTACCCTCAGGTGTTTTGGAGAATAAGTTGAGTCCCTCTTCTTTATGGCAACCCCTGAGATATTGGGACACTGCTATCATGTCTCCCCTGATCCTTATTTCCATTCAACTAGCCATGCCCAGTTCCTGCAACCGTTCTTCATATGTTTTAGCCTCCAGTCCCCTAATCATCTTTGTTGCTCTTCTCTGCACTTTTTCTAGAGTCTCAACATCCTTTTTGCATCATGGCAACCAAAACTGAATGCCGTATTCCAAGTGTGGCCTTACAAAACCTTATAAAGTGGTATTAACACTTCACGTGATCCTCTGTTAATAATAATAATAATAATAATAATAATAATAATAATAATAATAATAATAATAAAAATTTATTAGATTTGTATGCAGCCCCTCTCCGAAGACTCAGGGCGGCTCACAACAATAATAAAACAATGTGAAATTGAAACAAATCTAATAGAAACATAGAAGACTGACGGCAGAAAAAGACCTCATGGTCCATCTAGTCTGCCCTTATACTATTTTCTGTATTTTATCTTAGGATGGATATATGTTTATCCAAGGCATGTTTAAATTCAGTTCCTGTGGATTTATCAACCACGTCTGCTGGAAGTTTGTTCCAAGGATCTACTACTCTTTCAGTAAAATAATATTTTCACATGTTGCTTTTGATCTTTCCCCCAACTAACTTTAGATTGTGTCCCCTTATTCTTGTGTTCACTTTCCTATTAAAAACACTTCCCTCCTGGACCTTATTTAACCCTTTAACATATTTAAATGTTTCGATCATGTCCCCCCTTTTCCTTCTGTCCTCCAGACTATACAGATTGAGTTCATTAAGTCTTTCCTGATACGTTTTATGCTTAAGACCTTCCACCATTTTTGTAGCCAATGTTTGGACCCGTTCAATTTTGTCAATATCTTTTTGTAGGTGAGGTCTCCAGAACTGAACACAGTATTCCAAATGTGGTCTCACCAGCGCTCTATATAGCGGGATCATAATCTCCATCTTCCTGCTTGTTATACCTCTAGCTATGCACCCAAGCATCCTACTTGCTTTCCCTACCGCCTGACTACACTGTTCACCTATTTTGAGACTGTCAGAAATCATTATCCCTAAATCCTTCTCTTCTGAAGGATTGAAGTATAATATTGAAATAAATATATATATATATAAAAACCCCAGCAGTTAAAACCATACAACACATACATACCAAACATAAAATATAAAAGCCTGGGGGAGATGTCTCGGTTCCCCCATGCCTGGCGATATAGGTGGGTCTTAAGTAATTTGCAAAAGACAAGTTGGGTGGGGGCCGTTCTAGTCTCCGGTTGTGTTGGCTTTTTTGGCAGCTGCTGCACATTGCTGGCTCACATTTAAATGGTTGTCCACTAGGACTCCAAGGTCCCTCTCGCAGTTGCAACTGTTGAGCAATGTACCACATATACTGTACCTGGGCATTATTAAGTAATGCAGGTGCTAGCTGCATTATTAAATCTGGAGCATGTACACCTCCATTAATTACTTTGAACTAGAACCTCCTTTGAAAGGAAAACACACTTCATCTTCAGGAAGATAGGCTAATAAAACTCTGGGATCTTAATTTGATAAGATCCCATTGAAGCACTTCTGGTAACTCCCCGAAGTAATTCTTAATTAACCTTTGGTTGTCAAATGGCTCCGTTGTTTTTGCAAAGAGGTACTGGGGGGGTTGAGGGTGAGAGAGAGAGAAAAAAAGAAGCAATTAATTCTTTCGCACAAATACAGAGAAACAGAACACAAGGATATTAATCAAGGGTGAAACACTTCCAGTTCCATCTTGTCCGGGCTGAATGGATGAATGGGGTTTTCTTAAAATTGTTTTATTGTTTTATTATCGTTTTATAATGCTGTTCATAAAGAACATAAAGACTATTAGATTGTTGCAGGATAAAACATAGGAAGGGTCCGTAAGGCGTTGGGCGGCCTACAAATTCAATAAATATATAAACAAATAATAAATTCCATCGTGTCTGTCGGTTTTTTAATTTATTTATTAATTGGATTTATATACCGCTCCTCTCTGAGGACTCAGTTGTCATGAAGGGAGCTTGAGGCTCCGCCCACCCATCCAGACACCGCCATTTTGGTTCTTTTACCCTCTGCACATGCACCAAATGCTTTGAGCATGCGCAGAGGGTAAAAGGACCCAAATGACAGCATCCAGGTGGGTGGGCGGAGCCTTGTGCTCCCTTTGCAGCTGGCTCTCCAATGACCGATAGGCACGAAAAAACCAGGGGCATTTCACCCCTGGTATTTATACAGTAGTTCTCAACCTTGGGAATCAGGACCCCTTTGGGGGTCGAACGATTGTTTCCCTCCCTCAGTCTCTTTTTCCATCCCTTTCTATTTCTCTCTCTCTCTCTCTCTTTCTTTCTCTTTCTCTCTTCCTTTCTCTCTTTTTTCTCTCTCTTTCTCTCTCTTCCTCTCTTCCTCCCTTTCTCTCTTTCTCTCCCTCTCTCCTTCTTTCTTTCTTTCTTTCTTTCTCTTTCTTTCTCTTTCTTTCTCTCCCTCTCCCTCTCTTTTCTCTCTCTTTCTCCCTCCCTCTCTATTTCTCTTTCTCTCCCCCTCCTTCCCTCCCTCCCTCTCAGTCTCTTTCTCTCTCTCCTTCCCTTTATCTCTCTCTCTCCCTAACTTTCTCTCTATTTCTCTCTCCCTCCCTCCTTCTTTCTTTCTTTCTCTTTCTTTCTCTCTCTTCCTTCCTGTCTTTTCTCTCTCTCTTTTTCTCTCCCTTCCTCCCTCTCCCTTTCTCTTTCTGAGCCTTCTTTTCATTCTGCAACCATTCTTAATATGTTTTAGCTTACAATCCCCTAATCATCTTTGTTGCTCTTCTCTGCACTTTTTCTAGAGTCTCAATATCCTATTTGCATAGACTGTTTCCCAAGGTTCCCTAGGACCAAGGGAAAAGACAAATTTCCCATCGTGTTAGGAACTAAAGCTACTATTTTGGCACCTTGGAATGTATTTTAACAATCCAACCAATCAGGCGTCCCTCTTACCTTCCTGCCAATCAGCTTAAAGCTCTGTTGGGAAAATTGGTGCTAGACTTATGGTTGGGAGTCCCCACATCATGAGGAACTGTGTGCAGCACTCTAGCTATGGTTAACTAAAGCTTTATAGAATTATATTAGAACTTCATTTGATCTTGATAGTATCACTTTGTTGATGCAATTTAGGATTGCATTGGCTTTTTTGGCTACTGCTGCATACTGTTGGCTCATATTTAGCTGGTTGTCCACTAAGACTCCAAGATCCCTCACGCAGTCACTGCTTTAAGCTTTGTTCCACCCAATCTATATGTGTAGTTTTGGTTTTTCAAGTGGTGTAATTGAACGGGTCCAAAGACGGGCTAAGAGAATGGTGGAAGGTCTTAAGCATAAAACCTCTCAGGAAAGACTTAATGAACTCAATCTGTATAGTCTGGAGGACAGAAGGAAAAGGGGGGACATGATCGAAACATTTAAATATGTTAAACGGTTAAATAATGTTCAGGAGGGAAGTGTTTTTAATAGAAAAGTGAACACAAGAACAAGGGTGCACAATCTGAGGTTAGTTGGGGGAAAGATCAGAAGCAACGTGAGAAAATATTATTTTACTGAAAGAGTAGTAGATGCTTGGAACAAACTTCCAGCAGACATGGTTGGTAAATCCACAGTCACTGAATTTAAACATGCCTGGGATAAACATAGATCCATCCTAAGATAAAATACAGGGAATAGTACAAGGGCAGACTAGATTTTATTTATTAGATTTGTATGCCGCCCCTTTCCGTAGACCATGAGGTCTTTTTCTGCTGTCAATCTTCTATGTTTCTGTGTATTCAAGCATTCAGGAGATGTTGTGAGATTCTAATGCATACAGTGGTGATCTGGCAGGAAAGTCAGAGAAAGTTTTGATTAAGATTCCAAAATCCATATTAGCCTGTTAGGATTCAACATGGTTTCTTTACGACTCTCGGTAAACAAAGATGGTAAACAAAGCAAAAGTCAAGCTGATGAACAGGAAGAGGAGTAGAAGCTCGAAGTGTGGTTAACGTTCAAATGTTAACATTAGCCCCTATCTTAAGATAGAACCCAAGAGTGGGCTCTAGATGTTTAAATTAAAGCTCTGTCAAGTAGCGAGACTGCTTTAAATTCTACTTAGGCTTCTTTCTATGATGATTCACACGAAACCGTTGAATTGATTTTTTTTCTTGGATTTGAAAATAATGAAAGAAAAATCCTGTTGATTCTCAGAATCAAACTGCAAATGAATCAGTTTCCAAGGGGAGAGAAAATAGGGGCTATTATTAAGGTTGGAAATTGTTCTGCTCGGGCCTGGTCGGATCGAAACAAAGCAACCCGCACTCTCAGAAAATTCAAACCAAACACACCTATATTTTAAAACGATTTGTACAAATCAAGGTCAGTCCTTGTTGGTAGCGTTCCCGGTCATGTTGTTTAATAGATAAGGAGCAGGCGGTGGGCCAGGAGCCAAATCTAGTTAAGGCATTTGTAAGTTTGTTTGTTTGTTTGTTTGTTGATTGATTGATTGTTAGAGTTGAAAGGGACCATGCAGGTCATCAAGTCCAACCCTCTGCCTGAGCAGGAATCCTAAAGCACCCCAGCCAAGTGCCAGTCCAATCTCCTCTTGAAAGTGTCCAGAGTTGGGGAGTTCACAACTTCCGCAGGCAGCTTGTTCCACTGGTTGATCGCTCTGACCATTAGGAATTTCTTCCTTACTTCTAGGTTGAATCTCTCCTTGGTCAGCTTCCAGCTGTTTTTCCTCATCCGGCCCTCTGGTGCTCTGGAGAATAGAGTGACCCCCTCCTCTCTGTGGCAACCCCTCGTATACCTGTATACAGCTATCATGTCCGCTCTGGTCCTTCTTTTCTCTAGGCTATCCATGCCCAGTTCCCGCAATCTCTCTTTGTAAGTCTTGGTTTCAAGTCCCCTAATCATTTTGGTTGCTCTTTTCTGCACCTTCTCCAGAGTTTCAATGTCTCTTTTGAAGTGTGGTGACCAGAACTGGATGCAGTACTCCAGATGTGGTCTGACCAGGGCGTAGTAGAGTGGTATTAAGACTTCCCTGGTCTTGGAGTGTCTCCCCCTGTTGATGCAGCTTATGATAGTGTTGGCTTTTTTGGCCTCTGCTGCACATTGCTGGCTCATGTTTAGTTGATTATCCACCAAGACTCCAAGATCTCTTTCGCAGTCGCTACTGCTAAGAGGGGTTTCTCCCAGGCTGAATGTGTATCCTTTAAACGCACACTCATGAATCTTCACGTTTTCCTCAGACAGCTACATCTCTGCACGATGAACTTAAGGATAACAGCAGTTTGCCAGCAAAGCATTTCTGGAATCCTGGCTATAGGACCTCCACCATTACAAATATTGATTCTCCACACCTCTTTTCCCATAAATCCTCAGTTATATACTGTCTGGGTGTGTGGTCCACTGTTTCCTAGAGATATTCAATGTCTAGACTTTCTTCCATAGAGATATTCGCCTCTAGAACTTTTCCCATAAATATACAGTGGTAGCTCTACTTATGAACTTAATTTGTTCCGTGACCAGGTTCTTAAGTAGAAAAGTTTGTAAGAAGAAGCAATTTTTCCCATAGGAATCAATCTAAAGGCAAATACATTGCTTATGTGCGATTGGGGAAACCAAAGGGAGAGTGGAGGCCCCGTTTCCTCCCAGGAGATTCGTAGAGAGGCCCCACGGAGGCTTCTCCCTGCCTTTTCTGGCCCTGTTTCCTCCCAGGAGATTCATAGAGAGGCCCCATAGAGGCTTCTCCCTGCCTTTTCCGGTTACAATTTTGGAGGCTCAGGTTTGTAAATGGAAAGTGGTTCTTGAGAAGAGGCAAAAAAATCTTGAACTTCTATTTTCTATTTTTCTCTTATCTAGAAAAGTTTGTAAGTAGAGGTGTTCTTAGGTAGAGGTACCACTGTATTCCTATCTGCTTCGTGATCTTCTGACCCTGGCATCTAACAGGGGCTCCTGGTCCCCAATGTCCCCCTCCTACTCTGAGTCAGACATTACCATCATTGGGGGTTTTATAGTCTCTGGTGGTTCCCAAGGTTTTGCAGGTTCCAATTCTCCCTCGCTCTCACTGACTCAGCTGTCAAGAACAGATTTGGCGTGCCACCATCACAGGTTCACCATCACTGCTTTACAGGGTCTGGGGAACAGGTTCTTCAAATTGGTTGATGGACTGTTTTGGGCAGATATTTCATTGGGATTCCTGTATGCGTGGGGAACTCGAGTTGAAGATAGAGATGTGCAGGAATTTAAAAGTAAAAAAAATTAGCAGAGCTTTGTTGTGGAGGCCGACTGTCACAATGTTGTACGTCTCAGGAAAATGGAAAACTTCATCTGGAGTTTTTCTTCTTCTTCTACTCATTAATAATAAATTCAAGCCGGAGACCAAGACACAATTAGATTGAAGCACAAAGGAATTTATTGACAGATTTAACACTGGAGGCTAGGAAACAAGACGTCTAAATAGAGGGAGCATTCTATGTCCTCTATATTTTCTCTAATAGCTTCAGAAGCACCATTATTTGGCTTTCAGTGTTGTAATTTATAGATTAACAGAGTTGGAAGAAACCTTGTATGTCATCTCGTTCAACTCCTTGCCCAAGCAGGAGACCCAGGGATGGCAAACCATTTTTTGGCTCGGGTGGAAAATAGGGGAAAGAATCTGCTTACCTCATCTGGCTAGCATCCTTAGTCTGGTCAGCTTCAACACATTATTTTATCCCCTAGTTAGGTTTTTTTTTTTTTTTAAACCCTTATTCAGAGAGAGTAACAATGAAAGAGCTTGCAAACCAGTAAGCACTGGGAACATCATTAGCACCTGGAAAGAAACATTCGGAAAAGTAGAGCAATGAAAAAAAAACAACCTACAAAGACAGGGCTTGGAAAATATTCTTCACAGAGAGTAACAATGAAAGAGCTTGCAAGTGGTTAAGAACTGGCAACATCGTTAGCACCTGGTTAGGCCTAGAAAGAAACATTCGGAGCTAGTAGAGCAATAAAACAATCCTATAAAGACTTAGGGCTTGGAAAACATTCTTCACAGAGAGTAACAATGAAAGAGTTTGCAAGTGGGTAAGAGCTGGAAACATCATTAGCACCTGGTTAGGGCTGTAAAGTAAGTTATTCGGAGCAAGTTAGAGCAATAAAAAAACCTTGCAAAGACTTAGAGTTTGGAAAACATTCTCTGCCGAGAGTAACAATGAAAGAACCTGCAAGGTAAGAGCTGGGAAGACTGTTAGCACCTTGTTAGGGTTGGGAAAAAAAGCTTGAACCCCCCCTCCTCTGTATGGCAGCCCCTCAAATATTGCTATCCTGTCTCCCCTGGTCCTTCTCTTCACTAAACTAGCCATGCCCAGTTCCTGCAACCATTCTTCATATATTTCAGTCTCCAGTCACCTGATCTTCCTGATTGTAATTGTTTTTATACTTTTTGTTTTTCACATATGTGATATCAAATCACAACTTCATTGATGTCAGCGAGAAATAAGTTAATTCCCAATGATTTCAACAGGTTTACCGTAAGCGAATGAAAATCAATTTAAATTTGATCTCTGTCAGAATAATGCATGATTTAAGACTTAAATCTATTACCTCATTTTATTATTTTTTCAAAAGGAAATCATTTTAGACAATAAGAATAGACTTATGTAAAAAAAAATGCTTTCATTTCATGGATTACATTACATTGTGGTTCATTAGCATCAGTTCAATTGGATATAATAGATAACACGATTAATAAGATTAGGCGTGCTGATTGGGTTAATTCATATGGATATTAAAATATATATAAGAACGGGTGGATAAAATGAAATCACACTTCCCCTACACAATGGGACTTTAATTTAAAGAAGGGACTTAAGAATCTGTAGCTACATTGCTATTTTATTGTAGCTGAACTCTTATCTAAGGAACTTGCTCCTTGGAATTTAATGTTAATAGTTCCGAAGTGGTCATTGTTAATTTTCATGGTGACCTAGCATTCTGCAGCTACCACTTTCGCTATCTTATTACAGTTAGTCCCTGATTTACTAGAAACTGTTTAGTGACTACTCGAACTTAAAATGACCCTGAAAAAAGCCAGGTTAGGACCATTCTTGCACTTACGACTATTATATTTCGCAGGATGAAAAATAGAGAAACATATTTTTTAGAGGCAGGAAGCAGACTCAAACAAACAAACAAACAAACAAATAAATACAGGAAATAGTATAAGGGCAGACTAGATGGACCATGAGGTCTTTTTCTGCCGTCAGTCTTCTATGCTTGCCAGCTATTTTCAGACAAGCAAAGTCAATGGGGAAGCCACATTCACTTAATAGCAGCACGATTCACTTAACAACCATGGCAAAAAATGGTCATAACTGCGGACAAACCTCACAACTGCCTAGTTTAGCAATGGAAATTGTCAGCTCAATTGTGGTTGTATGTCCAGGATTTTCTGTGCTGCCTTGTAATGTCAGGAATGGTTTTGCCTTCCAGGTGCTGATGGTAGCCAGTTCTCTTTAAGCTGAATTGGCAGTACGGATCCGGGTTTAATAATGTATTTAAATTTTGGGCTCCAATGTCGTCATAAGTTGAGGACCACCTATATTGGTTACGATCTTCAATGCAGCCTAAAATTGGGAAGCTTTCCGAAAAGTTTGTGCCTGATTCGAAAATAAATTGCAGTTCCCAAGGAAACCGCTTCTAAAAAATGCATGAATAAGTCTTGTTAAGGTTTGGGTGGACTATTGAATTAGCAACAGCAATTTGGTGATTTACTACTCTCCTGCTATGTCAAAATAGCAGGAGGAAGCATTGCTCACGGCTGAAGAGAGGAGGGGAACGGTGTTCTCTTTCGTACTGTGCCTTAATTGAGGGTTGTCGGAAGAGCCGAGAGCGTTCCTGGATTCTTCCTTACCATCAAAATATGTATGAATTCCTTACCCTCAGATTCCCAGGTTTGTCGGTAGCAAAGTTTCTCAACATTAGAAACCTTAAGACTGTAGGCCAGTGATGGTCAACATAGGTCACGAGCAACAAAGGGCTGCTTCTCAATGCAACACCTGCTTTCAGCAGCACATCAGGCCAAGGAAATATTTAAACAAAGAGTTTTAGATTTGTTTATTGTTAATGGCGAGTATTCTGAGCAGACAAAATTGAACGGGTCCAAAGACGGGCTACAAGAATAGTGGAAGGTCTTAAGCATAAAACGTATCAGGAAAGACTTATGAACTAAATCTGTATAGTCTGGAGGACAGAAGGAAAAGGGGGGGGACATGATCGAAACATTTAAATATGTTAAAGGGTTAAATAAGGTTCAGGAGGGAAGTGTTTTTAATAGGAAAGTGAACACAAGAACAAGGGGACACAATCTGAAGTTAGTTGGGGGAAAGATCAAAGGCAATATGAGAAAATATTATTTTACTGAAAGAGTAGTAGATCCTTGGAACAAACTTCCAGCAGACGTGGTTGGTAAATCCACAGTCACTGAATTTAAACATGCCTGGGATAAACATATATCCATCCTAAGATAAAATACAGGAAATAGTATAAGGGCAGACTAGATGGACCATGAGGTCTTTTTCTGCCGTCAGTCTTCTATGTTTCTATGTTTCTAGATGTTAATGCACAAACTGATGTTGAGGCACTTTCTAAGTGCAGGTCACTGAAATGGTTAGCCAAGAACAAAACAGCCTTTCAACTAGAAAAATGCCTGACAATGGGTCTGACCCAATACCATAGAACAGCACTCACTAGAGCAAGATTTGAGCAGTTAGATTCTATGGTCAAATATGGACGATTCCACCAAGTACCATATTTTGAGAGAACATGCATTTGCGGTGCACCAGAAATAGAAGACATTGCACATGTGCTGCTCAATTGTAAACTATACTCCTCAGTAAGACCTCAGTATTTACAGCCCCTACTTGACAAAATCATACACTGGGACTGTAATAAACAATTATCATATTTTCTTCAGGGTACAAATATATATGTAGTTTCTAGAACCGCTACGTTTATAGTCAGGGCTGTTCAGATGAGAATACGTTTTATAGAACATATTGGGGTGGCATGGAAAGGAGATGAACTCACTTAAGAATATTTTATATCAGTATATTAGATTTGTTTAATATAATCCTTTGCACGAGTTATATTCTCATGTTTTACTACTCAATTTTAGCATATTATACTGCATTTTAACTTATTATTTATTCAAATTCCCTCTATTTTAGCCAATTTTATTGTATTTTAACCAGTCACAGTTTTATGACGACCGATGTGGTCCTTTTCCTCGCTTTGGTATGGTCGATTGACTAATCAAATAAAGCTGATATTGATTTTATTGAACAAAGGGCTGCAATTTTTTTTACTACCGCGCTGTAGGCGTGGCTTATTTTGTGGATGTGGCTGGCCATGTGCGTGACGTCAAGTTGGCCACCTTTAAGCCATGCACATCAAGGGTTTGGGCTAGGGTTAGGGCGCCTGGCCTCTCCTCGCCTCAAAGAGGTACAATTTCCTTATCTATATACTATTTAGAGTGTACCCTTGACTTTCGCGGGGGATGTGTTCCAAGACCGCCCGCGAAAGTCAAATTTTTGTGAAGTAGAGATGCTCCCTTTCTTTCCTTCCTTCCTCCCCCTCCCTCCTCCATTCCTGGTTTTACTTACCCCCCAGAACCCACAGAGGCAACGAGGCGGCAAGCAGGGGGCTTTGCTGCGCTCACTGGGATGGCGGCGGCGGGTGGCAGTAAGGCGCGGTTTCAATTGGAGCGTACCAACACTCTGAGAATTATAGGGGTGGGATCGGAAGCCTGGGGTGGAAACGGAGCTTTTATTTAAAGAAACAGGACACCTGAGGTGCAGAGGGGGAGCAGGAGAGTTAAAACGCACAGTATTGTACATCGGGCAGCCCCAGAAAATCCTCAGTATGCAAAAAAAACCACGGAGTATTTTTTTTAATAATATTTTTTAAAAAACCGTGGTATAGACTTTTCGCGAAGTTTGGACCCGCGAAAATCGAGGGAACACTGTAATTCTATGTATATATGCCATATATTACACAAAGGCACACACTGTATATAAACACACATGCCCTAGTGAGTAAGTCAGCAGGACTGCCAGAAGAAGGAGAATACATTACACAATGAGTCTAAGAACTAGAGTAGTGATGGTGAACCTATGGCACAGGTGCCACAAGTATCACGCGGGGCCATAGCTGCTGGCAAGCGAGCTGTTACCTTAGCTCATCTCCAACGTGCATGTGTGTGCCGGCCAGCTGATTTTTGGCTCACACGGAGGCTCTGGGAGGGCATTTTTGGCTTCCAGAGAGCCTCTGGAGGGATGGACATTTTTTACCCTCCCCTGGCTCCAGGGAAGCCTTTGGGGCCTGGGGAGGGCGAAACACGAGCCTATTGGCCCCACCAGGAGTTAGGAAACAGTCTTGTTTCTGGCCTCCAGTGGGCCCCTGGGGGGCGGGGGAAGCTGTGTTCACCCTCCCCAGGCATTGAATTATGGGTGTGGGCACTCGCGCATGCGCATGCCTCTCTAGGAATCTCCTGGGAGGAAACGGAGCCAGAAAAGGCAGGGAGAAGCCTCTATGGGGCCTCTCTAGGAATCTCCTGGGAGGAAACGGGGCCGGAAAAGGCAGGGAGAAGCCTCTATGGGGCCTCTCTAGGAATCTCCTGGGAGGAAACGGAGCCAGAAAAGGCAGGGAGAAGCCTCTATGGGGCCTCTCTAGGAATATCCTGGGAGGAAACAGGGCCGGAAAAGGCAGGGAAAAGCCTCTATGGAACCTCTCTAGGAATCCCCTGGGAGGAAACAGGCGGAAAAGGTGGGGAGAAGCCTCTATGGGGCCTCTCTAGGAATCTCCTGGAAGGAAACAGGGCTGGAAAAGGCAGGGAGAAGCTTCTATGGGGCCTCTCTAGGAATCTCCTGGAAGGAAACAGGGCTGGAAAAGTCAGGGAGAAGCCTCCATGGGGCCTCTCTAAGAATCTCCTGGGAGGAAACAGGGCCGGAAAAGGCGGGAAGAAGCCTCTATGGGGCCTCTCTAGGAATCTCCTGGGAGGAAACAGGGCTTGAAAAGGCGTGGAGAAGCCTCCATAGGGCCTCTCTAAGAATCTCCTGGGAGGAAACAGGGCCAGAAAAGGCAGGGAGAAGCCTCCATGGGATCTCTCTAAGAATCTTCTGGGAGGAAACAGGGCCTCCACCCTCCCTGTGGTTTCCCCAATCGCACGCATTATTTGCTTTTACATTGATTCCTATGGGAAAATTGCTTCTTCTTACAAACTTTTCTACTAAAGAACTCGGTCACGGAACGAATTAAGTCTGTAAGAAGAGGTACCACTGTATAAGTCTAAATGCTATGGCTATTGCTATTTTTTCCCCTTCGCTCCGCCACACCAGCATTCCCTCCGTTTCATTTGATGCTGGTTGGCCATACCTATTTAAAGAAGACTAATTGTGCATCTCTCCGGCGACTGCAGCAATGTTCAGAAGCATATGGTTGCTATGGATAGCACGCTCTATTGGGGAATGCTCTGGTACATAACGTAACCTCATACGGTCGCGAGTCAATGTATGGCGCTAGAGTTGAATAGCTAATCGCGGGCCCAAAGGCAGCCTCTCTTTCTTTAATAATTGCTCCCCCGGTGGCATGAGGAGGCATGGTAATGAGCCGAGTGCACTGTATGCTTCTTATAACTTGCTGCCTTATGCCTTCTGATGTGTAAATGCCCGAATTGCATTTGGAATGCTTAAAAAAATAATAAAAAAATTCAGATCATTACATGAGGAACAGATGTCTTTCTATGATCTCAGTTTCTTAGCTTCGGAAGGGTGGGAATTCAATGGAAATTCAGTCGGTCAATCACTCGGAATAGAGCTGGAAGGGGACTTTAGAGATATTTTATTTTTTAAAAAATATATATATTGATTGATTTTTTTTGGAATATTTACATTTTTGTACTTACAGGTGGGTCCACATGAACTCATCACCTCGAGGTTCGACTACTGTAATGCTCTCTACATGGGGCTACCTTTGAAAAGTGTTCGGAAACTTCAGATCGTGCAGAATGCAGCTGCGAGAGCAGTCATGGGCTTACCTAGGTATGCCCATGTTTCACCATCACTCCGCAGTCTGCATTGGTTGCCGATCAGTTTCCGGTCACAATTCAAAGTGTTGGTTATGACCTTTAAAGCCCTTCATGGCATTGGACCAGAATATCTCCGAGACCGCCTCCTGCCGCACGAATCCCAGCGACCGATCAGGTCCCACAGAGTGGGCCTTCTCCGGGTCCCGTCAACTAAACAATGTCGGTTGGCGGGCCCCAGGGGAAGAGCCTTCTCTGTGGCGGCACCGGCCCTCTGGAACCAACTCCCCCCGGAGATTAGAACTGCCCCTACTCTTCCTGCCTTCCGTAAACTCCTTAAAACCCACCTTTGCCGTCAGGCATGGGGGAACTGAAACATCTTCCCCTGGGCGTGTTTAATTTATATATGGTATGCTTGTGTCTATGTCTGTTAGTATATGGGGTCTTTTAACTCTTTTAATTTTAAATTTGTTAGATTATTTATGATTTGTTTCCACGTGTTGTGAGCCGCCCCGAGTCTTCGGAGAGGGGCGGCATACAAATCTAAGTAATAAATAAATAAATAAATAAACTTAATTTGTTCTGTGACTAGGTTCTTAAGTAGAAAAGTTTGTAAGAAGAAGCAATTTTTCCCATAGGAATCAATGTAAAAGCAAATAATGTGTGCGACTGGGGAAACCACAGGGAGAGTGGAGGCCCTGTTTCCTCCCAGGAGATTCCTAGAGAGGCCCCAAAGAGGCTTCTCCCTGCCTTTTCCGGTTACAGTTTTGGAGGCTCAGGTTTGTAAAGGGAAAGTGGTTCTTGAGAAGAGGCAAAAAAATCGTAGATAATCTAAGGGTAAAGTGTTGGGGGTTTGGGGATGACACTATGGAGTCCAGTAATGAGTTCCACGCTTCGACAACTCGGTTACTGAAGTCATATTTTTTACAGTCAAGTTTGGAGCGGTTAATATTAAGTTTTAATCTGTTGTGTGCTCTTGTGTTGTTGTGGTTGAAGCTGAAGTAGTCGCCGACAGGCAGGACGTTGCAGCATATGATCTTGTGTGCAATCCTTAGATCTTGTTTTATTTCTCAAAATATTTTATTCTTCTGGGTGGGGGCTGGCTTCCCACCAGGTTATAAGATCAGGTGTTTGCACAAAACAGAAAAAAAGGAAGCACAACGGCAGCAGGAGCGAATCCTGCCCCTCTCTACCCTCTGTTCTTATCTTTCAAGTTCATTCGCCTTCTCTTTTGACTTGGGATGGTCTTGAAACCCAGAGAATAGCCGGCCTGGTGCTAATTTAATGTTCCAGTTGCAGCGTCTTGGGGAAACAGAGAAGCTGGCTCTTTTAAACGTATTAAATGGCTTATGCTAATGAAAAGAACATTTAAGGGATTTAAATATCTGGAAATTTGATATCGGGATGGTGGGTGATTATCATAATAATGTGCTTCCTTAACAGTTGGATGGTGGTGGAAGGCAGTCAGATTGACCTTTGTCTGATCTTGGTGCCTCTTTTTTTAAAAATTGAAATGTGTAACTCGTAGATCTTGCAAACGATCTCACATTAGGACCAGCCATGGAAGCAGGCTGTTGCTTAGAGAACGCTCCGTATTTGCAGTGCCCGTAGAATTAATTCCTGCGGCTCTGACAGCATTCCCAGGGAGAAATGCAAACAGAACAGAGGGCAGTTATTCAAAACATGTCCTTTCTCTTTCCCCTTCAAAACTACCCTAGAATGTTTAAAGAATGCTGGACTACAATACAAAATCCTGGCTTACATTCTCAATCTCTATCTTTGCCATTTTCTTCTTGGACCAGAAAAATTTTGAAGAGCAAATTGAATGGTGGCAACACTATCAAGGCTATAAATACGTGGGCCATACCTATCATTAGATACACAGCTGGCATAGTGAACTGGACTCAAGCAGAGCTGGACAACCTGGACAGGAAAACCATAGAAACATAGAAACATAGAAGTCTGACGGCAGAAAAAGACCTCATGGTCCATCTAGTCTGCCCTTATACTATTTTCTGTATTTTATCTTAGGATGGATATATGTTTATCCCAGGCATGTTTAAATTCAGTTACTGTGGATTTATCTACCACATCTGCTGGAAGTTTGTTCCAAGGATCTACTACTCTTTCAGTAAAATAATATTTTCTCATGTTGCTTTTGATCTTTCCCCCAACTAACTTCAGATTGTGTCCCCTTGTTCTTGTGTTCACTTTCCTATTAAAAACACTTCCCTCCTGGACCTTATTTAACCCTTTAATATATTTAAATGTTTCAATCATGTCCCCCCTTTTCCTTCTGTCCTCCAGACTATACAGATTGAGTTCATTAAGTCTTTCCTGATACGTTTTATGCTTAAGACCTTCCACCATTCTTGTAGCCCGTCTTTGGACCCGTTCAATTTTGTCAATATCTTTTTGTAGGTGAGGTCTCCAGAACTGAACACAGTATTCCAAATGTGGTCTCACCAGCATTCTATATAGTGGGATCATAATCTCCCTCTTCCTGCTTGTTATACCTCTAGCTATGCAGCCAAGCATCCTACTTGCTTTCCCTACCGCCTGACTGCACTGTTCACCCATTTTGAGACTGTCAGAAATCACTACCCCTAAATCCTTTTCTTTTGAAGTATTTGCCAACACTGAACTGCCACTGAACAACACTGAACCAGAAAATTAATGACGATCCATCATGCACTACACCCCCGCAGTGATGTTGACAGGCTGTATTTACCAAGGAAAATAGGTAGCAGAGGACTTTTGCAAGTGAGGCAGACAGTAGAAGAAGAGAAGCATGCATTAGCTGACTATGTGAAGGGGAGCAAAGAGTCAGCGTTGATGGAGGTCAACAATAGGAAGCTTCTCAAGGTGAAGCAAACTAAGGACCAGTACATAAAAAATGTAACGCAATGTCATATGGACAGTTGGCGGGACAAAGCATTGCATGGACAGTTCTTGGAGAAGATTGAAGGCAAAGTGGATAAAGAAAAGACCTGGTCATGGCTTACAAGTGGAACACTCAAAAAGGAGACAGAAGGACTAATACTGGCGGCACAAGAACAGGCCATTAGAACAAATGCTGTCAAAGCCAGAATTGAAAAATCAACAGACGATCCAAAGTGCAGACTCTGTAAAGAAACAGATGAAACAATCGATCACATACTCAGCTGCTGCAAAAAGATTGCACTGACTGACTACAAGCATAGACATGATGCTGTGGCACAGATGATCCACTGGAACTTGTGCGGGAACTACCATTTACCAGTGGCAAAAAACTGGTGGGATCATAAGCCCAAAAAAGTGGTTGAAAATGAACAAGCAAAACTACTGTGGGACTTCCGACTTCAGACTGACCGAATTCTGAAGCATAACACACCAGACATTGTGATCGTGGAGAAAAAGAAAGTATGGATCATCGACATCGCAATCCCAGGAGACAGCAGAATTGAGGAGAAGCAGCTAGAGAAATGAGTGAAATATGAAGATCTAAAAATCGAGCTGCAACAACTCTGGCATAAACCAATGAAAGTGGTCCCAGTGGTACTTGGCACGCTGGGTGCATTGCCAAATGATCTCAGCGGACATTTGAAAACCATCGGAATTGACAAAATCTCCATCTGTCAATTGCAAAAGGCCACTTTACTGGGATCGGCAAACATAGTTCGCCGCTACATCACGCAGTCCTAGGTGCTTGGGAAGCACCCGACTGGTGATGAAATACGAAATCCAGCATAGTGATCTCGTTTGCTGTGTTGTACTGACATAATAATAATAATAATAATAATAATAATAATAATAATAATAATAATAACAACAACAACAACAACAACAACAACAATTTATTAGATTTGTATGCTGCCCCTCTCCGAAGACTCGGGGCGGCTCACAACGACAATAAAAGGCAATTTAACAGTAGAACAGATCTAATATTAAAAGAAAAAGATATATAAAACCCCAACAAGTAAAACCATACAACACATACATACCAAACATAAAATATAAAAGCCTGGAGGAGGTGTCTTAGTTCCCCCATGCCTGGCGATATAGGTGGGTCTTGAGTAATTTGTGAATGACAAGGAGTGTGGGGACCGTTCTAATCTCCGGGGGGAGGGCCGGGGCTAACACTACTACTACTTCCAGAGGGCCGGGGCTAACACTACTACTACTACTACTGCTACTACTAGTAGTAGTAGTAACAACAACAACAACAACAACAACAGAGTTGGAGGAGACCTTGGAGGTCTTCTAGTCCAACCCACTACTTAGGCAGGAAACCCTACACATCTTCAGACAGATGGTTATCCAACATCTTCTTTAAAACTTCCAGTGTTGGAACATTCACAACTTCTGGAGGCAAACTATTCCACTGGTTAATTGTTGTAACTGTCAGGAAATTTCTCCTTAGTCCTAAGTTGCTTCTCTCCTTTTTAAATTTCCACCCGTTGCTTCTTGTTCTACCCTCAGGTGCTTTGGAGAATAGGTTCTTTTTTGTGGCAACCCCTGAGATATTGGGACACTGCTATCATGTCTCCCTTGGTCCTTCTTTCCATTAATCTAGCAATGCCCAGTTCTCCAAAGCACCTGAGGGTAGGACAAGAAGGGTGGAAACTAATCAAGGAGACAAACCACCTGGAAATAAGGAGAAATTTCCTGACAATTAACCAGTGGAGCAACTTGGTTTCAGAAGGTGTAAATACTCCAACACTGGAGGTTTTTAAGAAGATATTGGATAACCATTTGTCTGAAGTTGTAAAGGGTTTCTCGCCTAAGCTGGGGTTTGGACTAGAAGATCTCCAAGTTCCTTTCTGTTATTCTGTTCTGTTCTATTCTTTTTCCCCCAATATATTTTATTAAATTTTCTTAAAATAGACAAAACTGACAAACATACATTTAACATGAAAGTGGGGTTGTATCTTCCCCGCTTATTCTTGAAGTAAAATTTCAATACAAAAAAAGAATACATTCAAAAAAGTTTAAATCAACTTATTACTTTAAATGAAAAGAAGAAATTTGTTTAACTTTTTATATTAAATCTTCGTACATTGTAATTCATAACTCTTAAATCTTATCCCTAATAAGTCTAACATAACACTTAAATCATATCTCTACTAATACAGTACTATTATTTATTTATTTATTTATTTTTACTGTTGATGTTGATATTTCTTCTTGTTTATCCATATATACACTTTGTTCCATATC
Organism: Erythrolamprus reginae; assembly: GCF_031021105.1. Taxonomy (NCBI): domain Eukaryota; kingdom Metazoa; phylum Chordata; class Lepidosauria; order Squamata; family Dipsadidae; genus Erythrolamprus; species Erythrolamprus reginae. Next base: position 7,652,241 of record NC_091953.1, on the reverse strand, counting down.
TCATAAAATTCTGTTTCTTCTTGATCTTTTAACCGTCTTGTCATCATATCCATTTCAGCGCAATCTAATATTTTTTTTATAACTTCCTCTTCTTTGGGGATGTTTTCCCCTGTCTATTCTATTCTATTCTATTCTATTCTAATTAGTTCCCTTCCACTCCACTCCACTCCACGCTACTCTACTCTACATTACACTTCTCCAAGTATGCCCATATCACTCCAACACTCCGCAGTCTGCATTGGCTGCTGATCAGTTTCCGGTCACAATTCAAAGTGTTGGTTATGAATAATTGTGGTTTGGCTGAAGGCAAAATAACACAGCCAAACCCGAACTCAACAAAATACAGAGAGATTTTTCAACAAAACATTTTGATGGGAAATGAAACAAGTGTTTGTCTTATGCAAAGAGGTGCAGTGGGTGTATTAAGTGTTGACTGAGGTGCAATAATTAAGATGTGGATATTAGCATATTTCCCTTGAAGTGATAGTCTAGGTTCGCCTGGTGCGCCAGTTGCGGCCCTATTTGGACCGGGAGTCACTGCTCACAGTCACTCATGCCCTCATCACCTCGAGGCTCGACTACTGTAACGCTCTCTACATGGAGCTACCTTTGAAAAGTGTTCGGAAACTTCAGATCGTGCAGAATGCAGCTGCGAGAGCAATTATGGGCTTCTCCAAGTATGCCCATATCAATCCAACACTCCGCAGTCTGCATTGGTTGCCGATCAGTTTCCGGTCACAATTCAAAGTGTTGGTTATGACCTATAAAGCCCTTCATGGCACCGGACCAGAATATCTTCGGGACCGCCTCCTGCCGCACGAATCCCAGCGACCGGTTAGGTCCCACAGAGTTGGCCTTCTCCGGGTCCCGTCGACTAAACAATGTCGTCTGGCGGGACCCAGGGGAAGAGCCTTCTCTGTGGGGGGCCCGACCCTCTGGAACCAGCTCCCCCCTGAGATTAGGATTGCCCCCACCCTCCCTGCCTTTCGTAAACTCCTTAAGACCCACCTTTGCCGTCAGGCATGGGGGAACTAAAACACCTCCCCCTTGCCCATGTTGTTTTGTTGATTGATTGACTGTGTGCCTGTTTTTATATATACTGTTTTTATGAGATTATTAATTTTAAATTGTAACTAGATGGGTGGGCATTGGATTTGGTATTATGTACTGTACTGTTTTTTATTATTGTTGTGAGCCGCCCCGAGTTTGCGGAGAGGGGCGGCATATAAATCCAATAAACCTAAACCTAAACCTACTCTACTCTATTCTGTTCTGTTCCATTCCGTTCCATATATTCTATTCTATACTATGCTATGCCATTCCATTCCATTCCATATATTCCATATATCCCATTCCATTCTATTCTATCCTATTCTAATGTTCCTTAAATAATTTTGATCAATGTCCCAGGTTAAAAAGAACATGAATTTCTAAGGGGGAAAAAGATCTGGAAAGAAACCAGCGAGCCCACAGTGGTTTGGATACTGACTAATTAGCAACCAGGCCAAGAAAGAATACGACAATTTTCTTTTCTGGTTTTGTCTGGTTTGAACTTTGAAAAGTTCTTTGTATCAAAGCTGCAGGTTTTCCCCTCCCTAAAAATAAAATGCTTCCAAAGCTTTGAAAAGATGAGTTTAGTGCCTCTGATAGCTACAGTATCTGAAGTAACCTCGGTAATTGGATTGAACTGTCAGTGTTGTGCATAGACTAATAATCAGATTTCACATTAGCATAGTGGGATGCAAAGAATCTTTAGAGTCTACAGTGGATTAAATAGACCACTCACTATACTTTAAGACTGTTTATTTATTTATCATATTTTTCAAAAACTAGTAGTAATAGTAATATAGACTTAGTGAATAGTTTGAAAGTATTGAGGGAATTATTTGTTTAGCAGAGTGATGGCGTTCGGGGGAAAAACTGTTCTTGCGTCTGGTTGTCTTGGTGCGCAGTGCTCTGTAGCGACGTTTTGAGGGTAGGAGTTGAAACAGTTGGTGTCCAGGATGCGACGGTCATGTCTCTGGGAGACCGCCTTCTGCCTCACGAATCCCAGCGACCGGTTAGGTCCCACAGAGTTGGCCTTCTACAGGTCCCATCAACTAAACAATGTCGTCTGGTGGGACCCAGGGGAAAAGCCTTCTCTGTGGTGGCTCCGCCCCTCTGGAACCAGCTCCCCCCAGAGATTAGGATTGCCCCCACCCTCCTTGCCTTTCGTAAATGTCTTAAAACCCACCTCTGCCATCAGGCATGGGGGAATTGAAACATCTCCCCCTTGCCCATATAGTTTTTTGTGTATGATTCGATTGTGTGTTGTTTTTTATATATTGGGGTTTCTTTTTTGGACTTTTTAATCTAAAACTGTAATTTAGATTTTTAAATATTAGATTTGTTACTATGTACTGTTCTTCACCATTGTTGTGAGCCGCCCCGAGTCTGCGGAGAGGGGCGGCTCATATAAATCCAATAAATCTAATCTAATCTCTCTTATATTTCTACTTTCTCCATGTATATGAACTCTATTATTCTCAATGATTATTTCTCCTATATTATTCCTAATGTCTTTCCTTCTATTCTTCTATTGAGGTATTTTACCACTGATATATTTTACCGTGATTATATCCTCTTAAACCTACATTATGTACTAGACAAAATAAATAAATAAAAAATAAAATAAGTAAATATTTTCACAACCCTCTTTTTGACTCATGCAGTCTACAGGTCCTCCATGGAAGGCAGGCTGGCAGCAATGTTTTTTCTGCAGTTCTGATTCTTCTCTGAAGTCCATTTCTAAGAGGTATTCCTTATCTGTTCCAGTAGGAACTCATTACTATAGGGGACACAGTTTGAGAAGGACTCAATTTTGGACTTCAAAGCAGAGGTAGCATTCAACCAGTTAGGAACAGTTTTGGGGGAAATGGTAGCATTGAACTATTTCTGCATGTTCTGAAGCCACACATGTGAGCAAAGTACATGCACAGAAGTTCATGATCCTGCGCATGTGCGCGCACTCACATTTGCGAAGCGGTAGAAAAGTGGATAAGTCACCTTCAAATCAGAGATATCAAAAAGTTAGTCCTTCTCAAAGAGTGCTCCCCCCTATTTTGTTATTGTCTTAGAAACAGAAACGTAGAAGAGTGACGGCAGAAAAAGACCTCGTGGTCCATCTAGTCTGCCCTTACACTGTTTCCTGTATTTTATCCTAGGATGGATATATGTTTATCCCAAGCATGTTTAAATTCAGTGACTGTGGATTGACCAACCACATCTGCTGGAAGTTTGTTCCAAACATCTACTATTCTTTCAGTAAAATAATATTTTCTCACGTTGCTTCTGATCTTTCCCCCAACTGACCACAGATTGTGCCCCCTTGTTCTTGTGTTCAGTTTCTATTAAAAACACTTTATCTCCTGAACATTATTTAACCCTTTAACATATTTAAATGTTTTGATCATGCCCCCCCCCCTTTCCCTTCTGTCTTCACTTCTCTGTTGCTCCAATGGGTGTCAAGATGTCATGTCCCAGAATCTCCTACTTATTTACACTCTATTAGTTGAGTCAACTTTTAATAATTTCCAACTCCTGGTGATATAACTATAGAGTAGCTGCCATCTAGTGGTGAAGAAAGAGAATGACTGCAAAGTAAAAATAGGTTTTAGATAAGAAATTCTGGATGTCTTGACTTCCGGTGGTATTATTTTATTTGTTTTATTTGTCAAGTACAAATTGGTAGTATACAAAGAAATAACACTGTTTTTATATATCTCTATCTCTATCTCTATCTCTATCTCTATCTCTATCTCTATCTCTCTATATCTATCTCTATCTCTATATCTCTCTCTCTCTCTCTCTCTCTCTCTCTCTCTCTCTCTCTCTCTATATATATATATATATATATATATATATATATATATATATATATATATATATATATATATATATATATATAGAGAGAGAGAGAGAGAGAGAGAGAGAGAGAGAGAGAGAGAGCTTGCCTCCAGAAGTTGTGAATGCTCCAACACTGAGAGTTTTGAAGAAGATGTTGGATAACTATCTGTCTGAAGGTAGTGTAGGGCTTCCTGCCTAAGCAGGGGGTTGTATTGGAAGACCTCCAAAGTCCCTTCCAACTCTGTTGTTGTTGTTGTTGTTGTTGTTGTTGTTGTTGTTGTTGTTGTTGTTATTATTATTATTATTATTATTATTATTATTATTATTATACCCTGGTAAAAGCTTGAAAAACCGACTTTCACCATCATCCCACCTGCAGATATTCACCACTATTGCAAATTATACAATTTGCAATCTCACCCTCATGGTTAACAGCAAGGATTCACAAATCAGCTTCAACTTTCATAGCCATCGACTTCTACACAAAACGGCTGAGCGGCTAAAACCCTTCTGCACCCGCTTAGTAATTATAATGAATCTGTTCAACTACCACTTCCAGCCGCTGGATTGACAGTTCACGCCATTGCTATTATATATAATATATGCTATTATATATATTCTCTGCCTTACAAGGCAAAGGTTGCAGGTTCAAGTTCCAGTGAGGGTATGGCTAGCTGATGAGGCCAAAATAAGGCCGAAATAGATCTGTCCTAGTCTCCCTTAATTTTCAAATTTAGCAAAAAAACATGTGAAAAAAATTGAGTAAATAAAATAAAGTAAAAAAATAAAATAAAAAAATAAAATAAAATAAAATAAAATAAATAAAATAAAATAAAATAAAATAAAATAAAATAAAATAAAATAAAATAAAATAAAATAAAATAAAATAAAATAAAATAAAATAAAATAAAATAAAATAAAATAAAATAAATAAAATAAAATAAAATAAAATAAAATAAAATAAAATAAAATAAAATAAAATAAAATAAAATAAAATAAAATAAAATAAAATAAAATAAAGTAGATTGTTCTGAGTTCGGGTTTTGCCCCGTGTAATATTTTGAGTGTCTATGCGACGTTTCGGTGAAATCACATTCACCATCATCAGGCTGAAGTTATAAGCTTCGTGCTGCTGTAAATATAGAATGTTTGCAACTGCCATTTGTTCCTTATATATAGTGGTGTGGGTGGAGATTTGGTTTGAATGTAGCAAATAGATTGGGTGGCTATGTTTTAATGATTTGATTGGTTGGTGGATATCTCGCTTGTATGCAATTGAGATAACACTTTGTCACCTCTTTAGATATGCCAAGCTGGAGGTGAGAAAAATGTAATTATTGAGATGAAGGGTTTCCAGCTATAAATATTGTTAATGGATGTGAAACTAAACAATCACGCCTATAATTAGTGGAGAGAGGGAGTCTTCTGGCAGATTAACAGAGTTGTAAGGGACCTTCTGGGTCATCTAGAAGAGCCAAGGTGGCGCAGCAGGTAGAGTGCTGTACTGCAGGCCACTGAAGCTGACTGTAGATCTGTAGGTCAGCTGTTCAAATCTCATCACCGGCTCAAGGTTGACTCAGTCTTCCATCCTTCCGAGGATGAGGACCCGGATTGTGGGGGCAATAGGCTGGCTCTGTTAAAAAGTGCCATTGCTAACATGTTGTAAGCTGCCCTGAGTCTAAGGAGAAGGGTGGCATAAAAATAGAATCAATAAAGTAAAGTAAAGTAAAGTAAAGTAAAGTAAAGTAAAGTAAAGTAAAGTAAAGTAAAGTAAAGTAAAGTAAAGTAAAGTAAAGTAAAGTAAAGTAAAGTAAAGTAAAGTAAAGTAAAGTAAAGTAAAGTAAAGTAAAGTAAAGTAAAGTAAAGTAAAGTAAAGTTGTTCTGTCTGGGTTCCCCCAGACCTCAACACCAACTGGAAAAAACTTTACAGCAGAGTCCTGATGTCCAGACAATACAGCAAACTTCTTGCTGGCACACCCACCACTGTAGAGCATAAGACCCCCACCTTTTCCCCCCAAGGTTTCAGTATTCAAAGTCACAAACCATAATTCCAAGACGCCAAAGATCACAGCCAGGTCCCAAGACTCCCAAAGATAATACTCCACAAGCCAGGAAGGGTGGGTCTGCCTTTTAGCCTTTCCAGAGAGCACCACACCCAAACCCAGCTGTTGCCTCTTTAGTGCTGAAAGTACCTAGCCAATTGCTCCCTTCTTTGTGTTGCTCTTCTCTGTCGCAGATCGATTATTGCTTGTGCATTTTCCTCTAAGGAATCCAGGCTGCTTGCTGGGGAGAGCTCCCTCTCGGGGGCCTCTGGCTGTTCCCCCACTTCCTCAGCCTGGGATTCCTCCTCCTCGTTTGCCTGCATCTCCTGTTCCTCATCCTCCCCCTCTGAGCAGGAAACCGACAGAAGATCAGCCGTTCCCTGAGGGGCCTCGGACGGAATCACAACAAAAGTAAAGTAAAGTAAAGTAAAGTAAAGTAAAGTAAAGTAAAGTAAAGTAAAGTAAAGTAAAGTAAAGTAAAGTAAAGTAAAGTAAAGTAAAGTAAAGTAAAATAATAAAATAAATTAAATAAAAATTTAAAAAGAATAAAGAATAAATAAATAAATAAATAATAAAAAATAAAGAGAAACAATGAAATTGCCTGCAAGGTAAGAACTGGGAAGATCGTTAGTCGCTAGTTAGGGCTGAAAAAAAAGCTACATTCAGAGTATAAGACTCACCCAAATCATTAGCTTCTTTTAGGGAGGAAAAAGATGCATCTTATACTCCAAAAATACAGTAACATGTTTAGAACAAAGTTTCAATTCATTCGTTTATATCAAAAAAAGCCTAAGGATCTAAGCAAAAGTACAGGTAGTCCTTGATTTATGACAGTTTATTTAGTGACTATTCAAAGTTACAACAGCACTGAAAATATGGTTTTTCATACTTAACAACCACTACAGCAAAAGTTACGTTTTCTTTTGTGATTTATCGATGGATTTCGCTATTGGGAAAAATCGGAAGACAGCACAAAATATTGTTGACTGCAAAACAGCTTTTGTGAAAATGAGTTCTCCTGCACACTTTAAGGGTTAATCCTGAATGAAAACCACAAGGCTACAATCCTAACCAATTGAAGTTCTAATTAAGCTTGATGGATTTATTCCTGGGCTCACATCACTTGGTAATAAATCAACACAGCCTTTGTTCATACTGCCGGCAAAGCGATATTTTTGGTTTGGCATCATAGTTTGGTGACTAGGATCACAACGGACTGCATTTCGTATAATCTGCCAAACAAGAATTTGCAAAAAGCACACTAGTTCTTGACTTACAACAGCTCACTTAGTGGCCGTTCAAAGTCACAACGTTGAGGTGTCCTGGAGTATCATTTTAAAGAGTCACAAATGCATTCCCAAAACAGATGGAAGGATGCTCGTTTTTCAAAGGTGGCTAAAACGCAGGGAAGAAAGAGAGTGGAGATAGTAGAGAGTAATTAATGAATGAATTATGTCAACTCCGGGTGTGAGACGGAAGAGAGGTTGAATTTGTTCAATCTTGCTAAAAAGTATGGCTGCCTCCTGAAACTTGCTCCAAAACATTAAGCAAGATGTGTGATTTATTATCTGTTTCTTTATGGCTTCTGGCTAGCCTTAATTAGCCATAAATTTTAGAATGACTTGTGGAATGTCTTTCATGCTACTTCCAAGCTTATCTACTTAATTGCTGAGATAACAATGATGAGGAAAGAAAACTGTGTGCAGAGTTGAAATGTAAGGAGAAAATAAAGAGGATATGTATCCATATCCATACTGCTCCCACCCTACTGGCCCTCTGTAAGGCCACGAAGACCTGGCTTTGGGGGCCATCAATTGTACATCTTTCATGGTCATCTTTCATGGTCAAACTGTATGGATGGTGTGTATGTATATGATTATGACTGTTTTTACACAAATGAGTTTCATTACAGGGTTTAGTTTTAGATATTATATTTGACTTATATTATTTTGTAAGCCACCTTAGTCCTTCGGGATTGGGTGGCATAGAAGTGAAAGAAAGAAAGAAAGAAAGAAAGAAAGAAAGAAAGAAAGAAAGAAAGAAAGTCAGAAAGAAGGACAGAAACAAAAAAGAAAGACAGACAGAAAGAAAGAAACACAGAAAGAAAGAAAGATAGAAAGAAAGACAGAAAGAAAGAAAGAAAGAGAAAGAAAGACAGACAGACAGAAAGAAGGAAACACAGAAAGAAAGAAAGAAAGAATAAAGATAGAAAGAAAGAAAGAAGGACAGAAAGAAAAAAAGAAAGACAGACAGTCAGAAAGACAGAAAGAAAGACAGTCAGAAAGAAAGAAAGAAGGAAAGAAAGAAGGAGAAAGAAAGAAAGAAACACAGAAAGAAAGATAGAAAGAAAGACAGACAGACAGAAAGAAAAAAGAAAGAAAGAAAGAAAGTAAGACAGAAAGAAAACAGACAGACAAAAAGAAAGAAACACAGAAAGAAAGATAGATAGAAAGAAAGAAAAAAAGACAGAAAGAAAGAAAGAAAGACAGACAGAAAGAAAGAAAGACAGGCAGACAGAAAGAAAGACAGATGGAAAGAAAGAAACAGAAAGAAAAAAGAAAGAAAGACAGACAGACAGACAGAAAGAAAGACAGACCGAAAGAAAGAAAGAAATAAAGAAAGACAGAAAGAAAGAAAGAAAGAAAGAAAGAAAGAAAGAAAGAAAGAAAGATCCAGGTAGCATCCAAGCTAAATCAGAGTCAGAGTCAAAGTATTCCTCAAAGTTCAAATTTATTGCCATCCTGGCACTTACCCAGTTGAAAGTACACATTCCTTGTCTTCAACAATGGTCTACGGCCCAGGGGTCCCATTGCCTTCATGTGATGTTTCTTGACATTTCCCCCATTTATTGAGCTGGGAAAGGTATGATGTGTGTGTGAGATGCATTCGCCCATATTGACACCCCTGGCTTTTAAGAGGTGTTCACCCCACGAGAAAGGGGTTCATCATTATATCACCCCAAGGCCCAGATGCCCCCCTCCCCAATTTAAGGTAACTCTGGATGCTTTATATTTGTTTGCATTAAATAACAGCGGCTGGTTGCTTGTAACTATGGAATGAATTGTCATGGAAACTATACTACGCGTTTTTCTTCTTCTTCTAAATTTACACTAATACATCTTAGGAGGAGGAGGAGGGAGGAGGGAGGGATGGAAGGAAGGAGAGAGAGAGAGAGAGAATAGAATTTGAATTAAATTTATTAGATTTACCAGCCACATCTGGTGGAAGTTTGTTCCAAGCATCTGCCACTCTTTCAGTAAAATAATATTTTCTCGCGTTGCTTCTGATCTTTCCCCCAACTAACCTCAGATTGTGCCCCCTTGTTCTTGTGTTCACTTTGCTGTTAAAAACACTTCCCTCCTGAACCTTACTTAACCCTTTAACGTATTCGAATGTTTCGATCATGTCCCCCCTTTCCCTTCTGCCCTCCAGACTATACAGATTGAGTTCATGAAGTCTTTCCTGATAAGTTTTATGCTTAAGACCTTCCACCATTTTCGTAGCCTGTCTTTGGACCCGTTCAATTTTATCAAAATCTTTTTGTAGGTGAGGTCTCCAAAACTGAGCACAGTATTCCAAATGTCTCACCAGCACTCTATAACGGGGGATCATAATCTCCCTCTTCCTGCTTGTTATACCTCTAGCTATGCAGCCAAGCATTCTACTCGCTTTCCCTACCGCCTGACCACACTGATCACCCATTTGGAGACTGTAAGAAATCACTACCCCTAAATCTTTCTCTTCTGAAGTTTTTGCTAACACAGAACTCTCAATACAATACTCAGATTGTGGATTCATTTTCCCCAAGTGCATTATTTTACATTTGGAAACATTAAACTGCAGTTTCCATTGCTTTGACCATTATTTGTAGAATATTTAATTCTTTTAGGAGGGGGTAGGTGCGAGTTCGCGGAGAGGGGCGGCATACAAATCTGAATAATAAATAAAATAAATAAATAAACTTCCCACATGTGCAATAATAAATAATGTTGCCACCATGAAAAAGAATTAAAATTAACTGAGGTGTAGATTGCTTTTATATATATTTGTCAAACAATTACAGGATGGTAATTTGTATAAACATAACATTAGAAAAATAAGGATAAAAAGTAATGATAGAAGACAAATGGGGGATAGAGGACAGTAGGATAGAGATGGTAGGCACAATGGTGCGCTTATGCACGCCCCTTACAGACCTCTTAGAAAGGGGGAGAGGTCAATTGTAGATAGTCTAAGGTTAAAGGTTTTGGGGTTAGGAGTAGAAACCATGGAGTCAGGTAGTGCATTCCAGGCGTTGATCACTCTATTGCTGAAGTTGTATTTTTTGCAGTCTAGTTTAGAGCAGTTGATATTTAGTTTAAATCTATTACCTGCTCGTGTGGTGTTGTGATTGAAGGTGAAATAGTCGTTAACAGGTAGGACATTTTGGTATAAGATTTTATGAACTATAGTTAAGTCGGAATGGAGATGACAGAGTTGTAAGTTGTCTAAACCAAGAATTTCAAGTCTGGCGGAGTAAAGTATTTTGTTGTGAGAAGAGGAATGAAGGATTCTTCTTGTGAAATATTTCTGGACTTTCTCAATTATGTTGATGTCAGGTCTGCAATGTGGGTTCCATAAAGGTGAGCTGTATTCTAGGATTGGCCTGACAAATGTTTTGTATTCTCTGGTTAGCAGATCAATATTACCAGAGAAGAAGCTGTGAAGGATTAGGTTAACAACTCTTAAAGTCTTTTTGGCAATGTTGTTACAGTGGGCTCTAAGACTTAGGTCATTGGATATGAGTACCCCAAAGTCTTTGCAGAGTGAGGGTGGTCAACAAGTTCAACTCCTCCAAGTTTATATTTAGTATTCTGATTCTTTTTACCAATGTGTAAAACAGAGCATTTAGTGGTAGAGATTTTAAGTTGCCAGTTTTTTGACCATTCAGCTATGTGATTGAGGTCTTTTTGAAGGGTAGCAGTATTTTTATATATCTATATCTATATCTACAGTATATCTCTATCTATCTATCTATCATCTATCTATCTATCTATCTATCTATCTATCTATCTATCTATCTATCTATCTATCTATCTATCTATCTATCTACCTACCTACCTACCTACCTACCTTTCTATCTATCTATCTATCTATCTATCTATCTATCTATCTATCTATCTATCTATCTATCTACCTATCTATCATCTATCTTTCATTTATCTATCTATCTATCTATCTATCTATCTATCTATCTATCTATCTATCTATCTATCTATCTATCTACCTACCTACCTACCTACCTACCTACCTATCTATCTATCTATCTATCTAACTATTTATCTATATATATATATAATGAAGTTTTATTTATAAACATATATACTCATGACACACAAAACAAAGACATTTAAAAACATTGGACATTTTTGTAGCAAATCTGTTACAATTTTTATTGTGTTCATAATGTATTACACAACTATTTTTACATATTTATTATAAACCAGTCATATACCTTAATGTTATTTTATATATCTAATCCTATATCTATTTTCCCATAAACCCATTTATCACCAAGAAATCTCTCTCTCTCTCTTTTAACTTTTGTGTTCCTATTTCTATTGTTATGACTAGCTGTCCATTTATTCCCTTGTCCATTTTTCCAACTCTTCCTTATTTTTTATTTCCAGTGTTAGTTTGTCCATCTCTGCACAAGCTATTATTTTCTCTATTATATCTTCCTCTGTCGGGACATTTTCCTTTTTCCAATATTGTGCAAATATTAACCTTGCCGCAGTTGCTATGTGCAGAATCAAGTATGTCTGACTTTTCCCCCCAAACTTTTGGTGTATTATTCCCAATAAAATGAGTTCTGGGTTGTTGGTTTTTTTGTTTGCTTTTTTTCCAGGAAAAAAACCAGAAGGGTAGCAGTGTTGTCGGTGGTATTAAATAGTTTAACATCAACATTGAGATTACTCTCAACTCTAATTGGTAGACTAGACTAGACTAGACTAGACTAGAATAGAATAGAATAGAATAAAATAGAATACACTAGAATAGACTAGAATAGATTAGACTAGAGTAGACTAGAGTAGACTAGACTAGACTAGACTAGAATAGAATAGAATTTTATTGGCCAAGTGTGATTGGACACACAAGGAATTTGATAGATAGATAGATAGATAGATAGATAGATAGATAGATAGATAGATAGATAGGAGATAGATAGATAGATAGATAGATAGATAGATAGATAGATAGATAGATAGGAGATAGATAGATAGATAGATAGATAGATAGATAGATAGATAGATAGATAGATAGATAGATAGATTTTTTATTGGCCAAGTGTGATTGGACACACAAGGAATTTGTCTTGGTGCATATGCTCTCAGTGTACATAAAATAAAATATACATTTGTCAAGAATCATGTGGTACAACACTTAATGATTGTCATAGGGGTCAAATAAGGAATGAAGAAGCAATATTAATAAAAATCTTAGGATATAAGCAACGTTACAGTCATACAGTCAACATGGGAGGAAATGGGTGATAGGAATGATGAGAAAAACTAGTAGAATAGAAGTGCAGATTTAGTAGAAAGTCTGACAGTGTTGAGGGAATTATTTGTTTAGTAGAGTGATGACGTTCGAAAAAAAACCTGTTCTTGTGTCTAGTTGTCTTGGTGTGCAGTGCTCTGTAGCGACGTAGGGATCAATAATTGCGAATGCAGTGGTAGCTCTACTTAAGAACTTAATTCGTTCCGTGACCAGGTTCTTAAGTAGAAAAGTTTGTAAGTAGAAGCAATTTTTACCATAGGAATCAATGTAAACGCAAATAATGCGTGCAAACCCATTAGGAAAGAAATAAAAGCTCGGAATTTGGGTGGGAGGAGGAGGAGGAAGAAGAGGAGAGAGTTGCTGCTGAAGTAAGAAGGTGCAGTGAGGGGAATAAAAAAAGAGGGACTCTGAGATGGAGAGAAGGAGCATGCGCCTCCGATACACCTGGCACGAGGCTGCCTCCCATACACTGTACCAGAGAGAGAAACCCAGGGAGAATGGCAGGAAACTGGCCGGGCCTTCGTGCTGTTCTCAAATTTCCTGGGAATTTTTTCCGGGCTCGGGTTCTTAAGTAGAAAATGGTTCTTAAGAAGAGGCAAAAAAACCTTGAACAACCAGTTCTTATCTAGAAAAGGTTTTAAGTAGAGGCATTCTTAGGTAGAGGTACCACTGTATTCTCCTCCTAACTTTGTCTGAATTGCATAAATCAGAGGCTACAAAGGTCCAGAGTGCCACCTGCTGGGCATATGAAAAAGTACCAATCGAAGAGAATAAAGGAGGTCCTCGACTTAGAACAGTTCATTTAGTGACCATTCAAAATTACAATGGTGCCCCCCAAAAGGAACTTACAACCTTTTTTTTTTCCACACTGAATAACTGTTGCAGAATCCGCATGGCCACGTGATCAAAATTCTTAGATGCTTAACAACGGGTTCATCTTTACTGCACCCGTAGAGGTCTTTCTTGAGATTGCTTTTGGAGATGGGGCTTGCAAATTTCATCTCTGATGTGTTGAGATGAGGCCACAGGTGTTGGGTTCAGCCTATAAGACTGAATGAGTTCAGTCTTCAAAGAGCAACAAAATGTTGTAGCCAGTAATGGGCAGCCAAAATGTTTACTGCCACACTGTGGGTGTGGCTTATTTTGTAGGTGTGGCTTGCCGGTCATGTGACTGGGTAGGAGTGGCTTGCCGGCCATGTGATCAGGAGGGAGAGGCTTGAACGATTATCGTTCAAGTGAACTGTTAAGTCTTCAACTTACAACTTTATCAGAGATCCGAGCCGAGCCCAGTAATCCAGGAAGTGACAGCCGCCGATCAGCTGGAGCTGTGAACGCATCTTCGTTTCCACCGGTGGAACTGCGTTCCACACCGTCCTGCCTGCTGCCCACCCATGGTTGTAGCCTTGGTTTCCACTTTTCTCCTGCCAATGAATCAGTAATTTAATTTAATTTAAATATTTATTTTATTTATTATTTATTATAGATTATAAGCCACCCATTCTTTGCGGACTATGGGCGGCATACAGTAATAAAAAGACTATAGTATAAAATACATATCATCACACATGGTGGACATGTTCGGAAACAAAAAAAAATTGGGTCTATATTTAAAAACTGGTTAAAGGGAATTTTAAATTATGAAATAGAATCGAAACCAGAAATGTTTCTTCTAGGAATTATTAGAGGTCAATGTCGATAGGCAGATTATTATTTAATAGCACCTATATTAACAGTGGCGAGGTTGGTTTTCATGCAAAAAAAAGAAAAGAAAACATACTAAGTGAAGAGATGGTGATTAGGAAAATGCTAGATTGTGCAAACGTACATTAGAATTACAGAATATTTATTATTATTATTTATTTATTTTATTTATTTATTTTGTCCAATACATAATGAGGGTTTTAGTGGGTATATATCTATATACACATAGTAAAATACATGATGAAGGTTATAGAGGAGATACTCATAGTAAAATATATCTAAGAAATAATAGAAAAGAAGATATAGTAATAGAACATATCAATGAAAGAACAGAAGAAGAGATATAGGAATAGGAGAAAGGTATAGGAGATATAGGGGAGCAAAAGGACAGGGGACGGAAGGCACTCTAGTGCACTTGTACTCGCCCCTTACTGACCTCTTAGGAATCTGGATAGGTCAACCGTAAATAATCTAAGGGTAAAGTGTTGGGGGTTTGGGGATGACACTATGGAGTCCGGTAATGAGTTCCACGCTTCGACAACTCGGTTACTGAAGTCATATTTTTTACAGTCAAGTTTGGAGAGGTTAATGTTAAGTTTAAATCTGTTGTGTGCTCTTGTGTTGTTGTGGTTGAAGCTGAAGTAGTCGCCAACAGGCAGGACGTTGCAGCATATGATCTTCTGGGCAATACTTAGATCTTGTTTAAGGCGTCTTAGTTCTAAACTTTCTAGGCCCAGAACTGAAAGTCTAGTCTCGTAGGGTCTTCTGTTTCGAGTGGAGGAGTGAAGGGCTCTTCTGGTGAACATTATATAAGAACATTATACCGTATGGGAAAAACAATATATCTGGATAGGAAAGAAACAAGATTCAAATTAACTTTAAGGAAAAAGAGGAAATCATAGAGACAGAAATGCAAATGTGAAATTTATATTAAGTTGGTTAATTTTGTGGTTGTTATGGTCTTTTTTCTGTTTCTTTGTGTTTGTGTTTTATGACGGGGGGGGGGAGGTTGTGAGTTAATTTTTGATAGTTCTTTTTCCCTCCCCAGAGGTATTCATTACACATTAGTAACCAGAGTCCCAAAGTTATGGTGACATTTTGTTTCTCATCCAAAGAGCTTCTGCAGCTTCTTGGAGAGTTTCTGAAGAAACCTCTTGGAGAGTGTTCTGTCTGGGTTCCCCCAGACCTCAACACCAACTGGAAAAAACAGCCAGACACTCTGGTAAAAGCCAAAAGTATTTTATAACTGGAAAAAATAAGCACAGAGGAAAACCTGTTCTTCCCAACAGACAGGATATAATACGGTACAGCAGGGTCCTGATGTCCAGACAATACAGCAAGCTTCTTGCTGGCGCACCCCCCCAAGGTTTCAATAGTCAAAGGCACAAACCAGGATTCCAAGACGCCAAAGTTCACAGTCAGGTCCCACGACTCTCAAAGATAAAACTCCACAAGCCAGGAAGGGTGGGTCTGCCTTTTAGCCTTTCCCAAGAGCACCACACCCAAACCCAGCTGTTGCCACTTTAATGCTGAAAGTACTTAGCCAATTGATTCCGTCTCTGAGTAGCTCTTCGTTGTCGCAGATCAATTATGGCTTGTGCACTTTCCTCTAAGGAATCCAGGCTGCTTGCTGGGGAGAGCTCCCCCTGGTGGGACTCTGGCTGTCCTCCCTCTTCTTCAGCCTGGGATTCCTCCTCCTCGTCTGTCTGCACCTCCTATTCCTCAGCCTCTCCCTCTGAGCTGGAAACCGACAGAAGGTCAGCTGTTCCCGGAGGGGCCTCAGACGGAACCACAACAGAGAGGAGGAGGAAGAGAAGAAGAAGAAGAGGAAGAGGAAGATGATGATTGATTATGATGAGGAGGAGGAGGAGGAAGAAGAAGAAGAAGAAGAAGAAGAAGAAGAAGAAGAAGAGGAAGAAGTGTTTATTTATTTATTTATTTGATTTATTTATTAGATTTGTATGCCGCCCCTCTCCATAGACTCGTAAAAGAAGAAGAGGAAGAGGAGGAAGAGGAAGATGATGATGATTGATGAGGATGATAAGAAGAGGAGGAGGAGGAAGAAGAAGAGGAGAAAGAGGAGGAAGAAGTAGAAGAACAAGAGGGAGGAAGAGGAAGAAGAAGATGATGATGTTTGATGAGGATGATAAGAAGAGGAGGAGGAAGAAGAAGATGAAGAAGAGGA